>NW_005842725.1:40099-62017 GCF_000455745.1 Alligator sinensis | reverse complement strand
GTAAGTTTCCCTTGAGGATCAGGACTGAGAGATTGGAGAGAGAGTGGCCCTCCTGTGAGAAATGTGCCCCCACCGGTAATTGGGTATTTCTGTCTTTGATGGATTTCCTGTGTGCGTTCATTCTGGTGCGCAGTTGTTGTCTGGTCTCTCCTACATATCTTCCATCAGGGCATTTGGTGCATTGGATGAGGTATATTACATTTCTGGAGGTGCAGCTGTAAGATCCTGGGATGCTGATGGCTCTGTTGTGGGGTGTAGTAATTGTGGGGGTGGTGGAGATGTGTTGGCAGGTTTTGCATTTCTTATTAATCAGGCTAAAGCTCTTGAGGAAAGGGAATGTATCTCTGTAATGTCACCATCAAATTTGTATAGAGGGCAGAGTGTTGTTATGTGGTCCAGAGTTTAATCAGGGTTTCTACAGTCACATTCTGCAGAACTCCTAAAACACCACCTGTGCATCAAGTGACTGCAGCAGCTATGCTCAGTTAGGATCCAATTTAGAGCCTTCCATGTTTTTCATGGAAGGTCAAAACCAGGAGGCTTTATTGTTGGGTCAGAAATTAGATGTTTATTCCAAATAGTGGTTTCGTTCCACACTTTCCTCCAAACATTTGCACTGTTGTATCCTACAAAGGCTTGTACACGTGTCCACAAAGGTTTCCGGGAGACCAAGCAGTGAGCTGAGAGATTCTTTAAATCTCTATGGATGGGCAGTCTGGGTCATCATTCATGCAGATGACCTCTCTGTACGTAGCTTCGTCCTGGTGAATGTCTGGAGGAGCGATATTGGCCAGCATGGGTAACCACTGATTTGGTAAAGATTTCAGGGATCCAGTGATGGCACATATTGCAGGATTTAACTAGACATCCATGCATTTGGTGTGAGTGCTAGCAGCCCAGACAGGTGCACAGTACTCAGCCATTGAGAAGACCAATGCCATAGCAGAGGTGCGGAGTACTCCTGTGGTGGCACCCCAGCTTGTTCTGGTGAGATTTTACACTAAGTTCACCCAACTCTTGATCCTCACAACTGTTTTTCAAAGATGACTACTACAGGTTAACGTGCAGCTGAGTGTCACACCTAGGTAGGACAAAGTTGAATCATGTTGTAATTTTTCTCCACAAAAGGTGATGTTGAGATGAACATGTGCTTTGTGGTTGTTGAAGTGAAATGCTGAGATGATGAACTTATTTGGATTTGGTCACAGCCTCCTCTTGCAGAAATATTCTGCCATTACTGACAGGCCCCTGCCCCCACCCGTCACTTCCCTACCTGCTGCCCCGAGTGAGCAGGATGCCAGGGAAGCCAAGCAAGTCCCTCAGCAGCTGCAGCATTAGCAGCCCCGCTCGGAAGCTGTATGCTCGTCTGCCCCTTAAGGTTAACACTAACCCTAATTCTTCTGCCCACAAGGGTGGGAGCAAGGTATGTTGGTTGGGGGTGTATACGTGGATGCCTCGCTCCCACCCTTGTGGGCAGAAGGGCTGGGAAGGGTACAGTTAGTTGGTGGGTGCCACAGGCTGAATGAAAGTGCCTGGTGGGCTAGATGTGGCCTGCGGGCTGTATTGTGCCTGCCTCTGACAGTGGCCGGAAAGAGATGTTTTGGTGGAAAATGAAAGTAAATTTACAGAAAGTTGGTGTGGGGTAATCTGTTATCACATTTAGTCCTCATAGTTAGAGATCAGCTTAAACCCTGGGGCCTGTGGTGGAATCTCTCTTTCAGTATTTACACTGGCATTAACTATGATATCACTGTGCATTCTTGGTATTCTTATGAATGTCCAGCTCTTCTTTGAAGCTTGATAAGTTTCTGGCTTCTACAAAAGACCATGGCAATAAGTTCCACAGCTTAACTGTACATTGTATGGAAAAAAAAAAAAATTGCCTTTTTTTTTTTTTTTTTAAACTTCTGAACAAGCTGTACTTTAATTCTAGTAACTGTCCCCCAGAGCTCATGTTACTGCCTCCTCCAGACTGTTACTTTATCTACTTTATCACATTTTATGTTGCTATTCAGTAGAATACATACTGAAATTCTAAAAGGAGCTCTGTAAAAAGCAAGGGACAGAAAAGGAATAAGGGAAAGGAGTGGAAATGTAATTAGGTTGTTTTCATTGAACACAGGAATGAAAGGCTAGTGAAGATAAAGGATTACCGGTAGAAACACATTCTTTAGGTCTGTTGACATCATCCACCAGCTCCTGCTCCCATGCTCCAACTTCCTTCCATGGCAGTGCTCAAGACAGGTCTCTGGGTACAATGCTGGACCATCCTCACAGGCCCAATACCAGGTCTGAAGTGCGTCAGGAGTGGGTGGACATAGAGTGCTTCGGAGTGCCCTGCCTAGGGCTCGCTATCACTGCCATGTAGAAATGCCCTTCATCTCTGTAAGGAAGTGAAGTCCAGGGCTAACACACAGGACAAGGAGTTAATGATGCATCCTATGTCACAGAGCAAGTCAGTGGCAGAACCAAAGTCACGTTACCCCGTGCCTCAGTAGCTGTAAATTAATACTTCCTCACCTGGTGGGAAACTGCATAATGGTCATAAAGGGCTTTGAGGTCTTGGGGTGCAGAGACCTATGGAAGTGCCCAGTCTGCTCAACAGCTGTCCTGCAAGGTTTGGGGAGGCAGAACCTGCTGTCCCCTCTCTGGGACCCAACAGACTTAGGACAAGGGCAGGCATTATTCAGAGAGGGAAAGAAAATATGGTTTTAGGTTCCAGTCCTGCGATCCTCACCACCTGCAAGGATCCCCCTTGGCTTCAACCCACAAGGCAGGATTTACAATGAGCTGCCCTTTCCAATTGGAGCCGAAAGGTCCCTGCTCTGAGCGCTGCTTTTGCTTCCCTTGTTTGTTGATCCTGTCAAAAAGCCACTAGGCACCACTATCTGTCACCGTCTCTCAGACTCTAACCCTGCGAGATGTCTAGCACCATCCACTCCCTCAAACCACCCGGACCTATGAG
Source organism: Alligator sinensis (assembly GCF_000455745.1). NCBI lineage: Eukaryota > Metazoa > Chordata > Crocodylia > Alligatoridae > Alligator > Alligator sinensis. Next base: position 59,052 of record NW_005842725.1, on the reverse strand, counting down.
TGAGCTTCACCTGAGCCCCTGGACAAACGCATCCAGGCTTGAACTCTGGACTCTTCCTCATTCCCCTCCTGGCTCTTGGAGGGGCAGAAACAGTTTTCCCCCAAGGGAAGAGTTCTGTAGTTGGAATTACAGAGCCCTCGGGATTGGTAACAAGCCCAAAAGCTTCTCTCTCGTTTTTCCTTTTTTATGCCCTCTCCCTTGCTGTAAAGCCGCATGTTTCTTCCATAGCACAAGCTAATATGGGCCTGGTCTCTACACTCCTTGTTTCCCTCACAGTGTCACCACTGCAGAGCTCTAGGACGCCGTCTTCATATACTGGTTTCAACAAAGGGGTTAGGAGAGGCACTAGGAATCCTCAGCAAAGGACAAAAGATTTATGTGATCTGAAGAGGACCAAGTGAAGGGGTCTGGGGAAATGGCTGCTTGGATATTGGTAAAATCATCACACCTTACTGCTGATTATCCATGATGATGTGTATCATTGTTGCCCCTAAGGTGCTCACCATGGCTCAGGACTCCACTGTACCAGATGCTGCACAAGTACAGAAGGGAGAGGCAGTCTCAGCCCTAAGAATCTCAGGATATAAGCACCATGCATTTCTTATGAATGCTGATGAATTCCAGGCTAATTGCCACATTCCTCTCTGTGTTCTCATAGCCCTAGGGATCTGTAGCTAAAGACATCTGGTCACCAGTGAGCTATTAAGATTTCCATTCAGAAAGGAATATTAAAGTGATTTACTCCTTTATTTCCACCCAGTCCATGATCACAGTGGCCACATCTACACAAGCCACTACCGCGCAGTAGCTTGTTGCTCCTATGCAGTAGCATTGGGGGGCACTAAGCATGATGCAAGACTACTGCCACTGCACAGTAGCATCAGAAAAAAAAACTGTGTGGGGATGCTACTGCCACGTAATGCCGGTTACTATGCAGTGATTTAGTACTTGGTTATGCAAGTACTTAATGACTGCACAGTAACAAATGCAAAATCTGCCGCTCATGTAGATGTAGCCAATGTACAGCACAGTCAACCAGGCTATACTTAGCACTGTGAGAACAGATATTTGTTTCCTTTGTTTGAAACTGCAGGGAAACAATCTCAGGAAATCAAGGAAAGGAGCAGTCACTGAGAATGTCTGCCATCATCATCTCTTTCTGAAAATTAATAATGGATTATCCTGGAAAAGATGAGACATGGGACCTCCACACCAGACAGCCTCTCCCAGCCAAGGGCTGTGGATAGGTTATGGGCAGGTGACAAAGGAGTTTTTGATGATATTAGGAAGGAAGCATCACCTGGCTGTGAGCAAAACCGTCAGTTATTCCTTATCAGAAGCATAGTGGCTGGTTTTCTTCCCCAGCAGAATTGTTAATACTCCTCGAGAACATTTGCACAATCAAATAAAGAAATTATCAAAGCTGTTAAATGGATTTATGTCAAGTTCCCTGGCCTTTCAGGCTATTTTATGTGAAGTAATAAACACTCAAAGTAGAACTCCTTATTTATAAGGATACTGTGAGCAAACAACCCCCAGGGAATTCTGACTAAATCTCTTCTACAAACACCACCAAAAGAAAAAGTACTGAACTTTACATGGTCCATAGAATGTGCATGCTGCAGTGGGGCTTTCACTGGAATTTTGCTTCTAAAATGATGTTAGCATAAGGTGTTGGCCACACAACATAACCAGGCTATCAATTATCAGTTATCCATGACCACTGTTGACTTCTCTTTGGCATCCAATAAAAGTGGGTCTGTGAGGTGGAGAGCTGAATATTCTGGTCTGGGGCTGTTATGCCTCGCTTGACCTTCCCCAAATGAGCAGTGAGTGTTGACACATGACATGAGGTAAAAGAGTGCAGCACTCAGAGCACAGAGACAGCTAATTGGCTCTCCCAACAATACTGTTCATCATTCAGATGGTTCCTATGTCTCTATATATATTGCATTCCCTCTAGACATCAAAGCCTGCCTCAGCCTGGAACCCCACTCTAACACACATCATTTCCTGCTGGTTATTCTGTTTGATGTCCCTGGTCCCAGCCCTGCTAATCACCCTTCCTCTCCAACAGAGGAAATTCTGCACCGAGCCTCCAGCAGGTTCATCTCACATGCTCAATGCTCAGCAGGATAATAAATATGCAATTGCTTAAATAACACCAGCTTAATATTTGGTGACAGCTCTGAGAGAAAACAAATGGTGTTTTAACCTTGTGGTGTAACAGTAACATGCAAGGGAGATGGGGCCAACCAAGCAAGCTTGGGTGGAATGAACAAACTGATCAGAACAGTGAAAACAAATGAATATTAATGAAGCTAGCAGGCAAGTGGTTGCTGCAAACAGTTTGAACGATGAACAAAGAAACCCAGTGGCAGCAAAATTCAAAATAGGAAACTAATGGGGCTAATCAGGAGCAGCCTGACATTCTGAATGCTGGTGGAATACAGACCCTTTAGCTCAGGTCGAGGTAGATAGGAAGGAAACTGCAGGCAGGAACATTAGCACCAGGAACAAATGGGTTAAAAGTGCTTCAACATTTGGATATCAAAAAAGAAATGTCTTAGAATTTAGCTAAGGTTGTGAGGCCAGCGGGATAACAAGCAACTATGGGGAAAGAAAGAAGCAAACTAACTAACTTTGGGATAGATAATAACAGAGAGAGACACCTACTTAAGAGAGAGGGGGAGGGACAGAGCTCTGCCCAGACTCTGCCATGGCCACCCAAGTGGAGGGCCCCAGGCAGTCTGCAGCCTCTACAAAGCCTGCAGGCCTCCTTGGTGGTGGGGGGGGGGTGTAACAAGTGGGCATCCTGGGACCAATCAGATCGCTGGCTCACCCACTTGTCTTCTGCCATGCCTTAGTTGGTATCAATTAGAAAATGTCAATAAGGTGGGAGGCTACCAATTTCCTTGCCCTGATGCCAAGGGCTTATATACACGGCTCCGACATCCCCTGTACTGTGTCCCATGCCTCACAGATGGCATCCATATTACTCCAGTGCCTCACACTGGGACCCATGCTCCAGAGTCCCACCTGGGACTCCCACTCCCTACTGGTACTTATAGTCACTGTGACCTCACACTGGGCTCTCCTGCTGTCCATTGTGCTGGACTCCAAACCCCACCTCCTGCCCCACACTGGGCTGCAATCCCCTTATCCCATTGCGCCAGGAGCTCCATAGGCTCAGGGCATAGCTCCCTGTAGGCTCAGGGCCCCACCTCCCTGGAGCCTCACTCTTGCTCCTTTAGTGTACCTCAGTGCTCACCGTGAGCCTGGGCTGTCTCTGGCCCCTTCACCTGGCCAGGGCCCCACCTCAGAGCTCACAGTGAGCCTGGGCTCCTGCTTTGGTCTTCAGGGTATGATCTCTTACCCTTTCACCTCCATGGGGTCACCCACAAGGCAACAAGAGCCAAGGCTTTTAGGTGCCCCATGCTGGGTCTTCACTGGGGAGGCCCCTCATATGGCATTTCCTGGAGTCTGCCCCACCACTGGCAGTCCCACCACACCACCTAGCCCCAGCAGGATGTAGTTTTAGGTCATGCCCCAGGACCAGGAGCCTCTAGCCATCCCCACAGCTCCTGTCCTTACTTCCAAGATGTCATGAGCAGCGGCTCTGGCTGGGTGGTATTCTCCCAGCTGCTAGTAGCAGACTGTTGGTCTTGCTGCCCAGAGCCCTGTTCTTATAGGGAACAACTGAGCCCCATTCTCCAGTCAGGCAGTCATGCTTAATTGGGACTGCCACCAGCTGCAGGCTGCCTTGTTGCTCTGTTACACCCTGTGCTCTGTTACAGGGGGTCCTGGCATAATCTTATACATTGCACAATGTGCCCACTGGGGGCAGGGGAGGATGAGTCAGTCTTGGGAACAGCCACTGCTCCTCTGTGAGAGAGGGAGATAGGGGCTTGGGAGGAACACTAAGACTCCATCACAGGCAGGTCTTATCTTACCAATCTCACCTTCTATGACCAGGTAACTCGCCACCTGGATAAAAGAGGAGGTTGACATTGTATACCTAGACTTCCAAAAGGCCTTTGATCTGGTATCCCATGATGTTCTCCTGGAAAAACTGGAGTACTGTGGGCTTAACTGCAAGACAGTTAGGTGGGTACGAAGCTGGTTGCGGGGTAGGACTCAGAGTTCTAATGAATGAATCTGTGTCGTCCTGGCAAGAAGCAGCCAATGGTGTCCCTCAGGGGTCCATGCTTGGTCCAGTGCTTTTTAACAGCTTTATCAATGCTGTGGATGCGTGGGTGAAGAGCTCACTGGCCAAGTTCACAGATGACACCAAGTTATGGGGGAAGGTGGTCACTGAAAAATAGGCTGCAGATATAGGTGGACCTAGACACGCTGGCAAGTTGGACAGACTGGAACCAGATGAAGTGTAAAGTGCTCCACCTGGGGATGAACAATCCCCAACATACTTACAGGCTCAGTAATGTCAATTTGACTAGCACCATGACTGAAAGGGACCTGGGGTAATGATAGACCACAGTATGAATATGAGCTGACAGTGCAATGCTATAGCAGGGCAAATAATATTCTGGCATGCATCAAATCAATGCAACTCCAGCAAAACCAAGGAGGTGATTCTTCCGCTGTACTCAGCACTGGTGAGACTGCAGCTGGAGTACTGCATCTAGTTCTGGGCCTTGCATTTCAACAAGGATGTGGAAAAGCTTGAGAGAGTCCAGAGAAGAACTACCCATGTGATCAGAGACTTGCAAGGCAAGCCATACGAGGAAAGGCTGAGGGACCTGGGACTCTGGTGGGGGACTTGGTAGCAGCTTACCATTACATCAAGGGAATACATCAAGGACACAGTGAATAACTGTTCACCAGGGCACCCCTAGGGAAGACCAGGAGTAAAGGCTACAAACTCCTGGAAGACCATTTCAGGCTCAACATTAGGAAAAACTTCTTCACAGTCAGGGTGTCCAGACTGTGGAATAAGCTCCCTCCAGGAGGGGATGCAATCACCTACCCTGGAAATCTTCAAAAGGAGACTGAATGGTCACCTCACTGGGGTCATTTGACCCCAGTTGTCTTTCCTGCCTAATGCAGGGGGGCTGGATCTGATGATCTTGCAAGGTCCCTTCCAGCCCCTAACACTCCATGAATCTATAAGATGCACTTAAAATTATCTAACTTACATTTAACATCAAATAAAGATTAAATTTATAAAGATATTACCTCATGTGGCACATCAGAGCTACCAGATATTTATATAAAAAATATCCAACTTGTTCCATTGAAAAGCTACAAATGTAACAGCAGAAGTCTCTCCTAGTCTGAGGATTCCTCGGTCACTTGACATCTCCCAGGCACTGGCACCTTCTGTTTTGCTGAGCTGGTTAAGGAAGCAGCATCTCTCGAAGCTTCCACAGAATCCCAGGCCTTGATAATCCACCCATTCACACAGAAGGAACAGATGCACAGTGTTCAGCCACTTAGCATTGGCTGTTTGTCACCACTCATGAGTCCACTGTGATAAAGATTTTTAAGTTCATCTCCAGAGGCTTGACCAAGCAGGCAGCCAGTGAGCGGGTCTGAAGTTGCAATGCTATCCCACCTGGAATGCTTGTAATTATACAGCATTTTCCTAATGGCAGTGGTTGTATATTAATTATAAGCTTCCATCACACTCATTGAATTAACAGGGCACTAGACTGCTAAAGTCATACCTACTGCAGCCAATCCAGTATAAGCTTATCTGTTATCCATCCTTTTACCAGTACTTGAACAAAAATCCCAAGCAAAGCAGCCCTGCCTCTCCGTATGGCAAGCAGTTCAGTCTGCAGCTTGTTTCTTTTTCTGCTCTCCCCCCTGGGCTCTCAGTGGGACACCCCCCATTATCCAAATGCTCTGCAGCCTCAACAGGGCTGACTAATCCCTCACCACGTGTAACAGTGCAGTCCGTATTTTTGACATGGAAAGGGACAAGGGTCTGTTCAGCATTTCCTATCTGCCTAGCCTGGTACTATGTCACACAGTGGAATAGTCAAATGATGAACTGTAAAAGGGTCTCTTCAAATTCTTGAGGAAACTTCTGACACACAAAATTCACCTGCATAGTGAGAAGTTTGACTGCTTCACAGACTTCTCCACCCTCCCCAGGCTTGCTGGAAATGGTGACCGACATGCCAGCTACATGTGCCACCTCACAGGCGGCAGCATAAATCAATTCTCAACCACCCAGAAAGCCAGGTTTCACTGTTCAATTAGGAAACTGTGGATACTCTCCTTGGTTTCCAGGAATCTCCCACCTCTTGGTCTGCTCAATCCTTTACTTGCTTTTTTTCCCCAAGTAAAATCTTAGATTTTAATAGCCTCCATTTCCTGACACAAGTAACAGCCTGTTTCCTTCCTGCTGCTCTTCTCCATTTGTTTCCTCACATTGCATCGCCTCTAGTGTAAAACAACCTGCACATTCAAGACTCCCACTTGCTCTAAAATGGCCAACTGTACAGCACAGATGACTCAAATCAGACAGTCACATTCCTACTCGTGTACCTTCTGGCACTCATATCTTTAATGGCAATGAGCATATAGTATTTTATAGCATTATAGTCTCACCATATGCTTTATTTAGTATTTATTTACTTTTTCCTTTTGTTTTTTTGTTTGTTTGGTTTTTTTACTTTACTTCATTTTAAGTTGCGGCCATTTTTAGAACAAATATTTGGGTTAATAAAGTGGGTCTTCAAACCAATATGCTTGGACTGCTGTTGCCTGGGAGAGCATGACAGAAGATCACCACACATGCCCTACTTCTTGCACTCTTCTTTTAAAGCATCTGCTACCCACCACCGTCAGAGAGAGGCAAGTGGCCTAGAGGAGCTTTGATCTGACCAATAGGGCCATGCTTATACTCTTAAGCAGAAGTTCCTGTGCACTGTGTTCACTCTCTCCAAGTATTGCAAATAGTAGCAGGAGCTGCTTTCTCAGGATGCTAGGATCATGGAGGACAAGATATTGCTTTCTGTCTGTCTTGCAGAAAACCTATCTTTAAATCAGCAGCGTGGCACCCTGCAGGCACTGGTGTGGTGGGGAACACAACCTCAATGCCATGGCCAGGTGTTTTTTTGTTGATATTAGGAATGTCAAGCTCATTTAGCCATACGGGCCGGGTCTGGCTGGTGGCTTTGGAATACTTGGAGTTAACAGACCTGCTCCTCACTCCTACCCTTTTCCCCGTTGCTGATCTTAGTCACCAACAGTGACTACAAACCTTAAATTTATCAGTGGTTGGGGGTGGGGTGGGGAACAGCAATATTAATGCAGCAGCTCTGGCAGCTGTAGCAATAAGCCTCACAGGCCTAAGCTGGTCCATGCAGGTGGGTTGTCTTGCCCATGGGAAACCCCACAGGCCAGATGACTCATCTCCAAAGGCCAGATGTGGTCCACTGGTCATATCTTTGATAGTCCTGTTTTACAAGAATAAGCACAAAACTTGTGATGCAGAATTGAAAGCCATGGTCCGAAACCCCAGACACCTCCCTCTGCCATCACAAGGAGCAAACAAACTCCCTTTCTCAGTGCCTCCATATACCCATCTTGCTCTGCAACCAGGAAGTAGGCCAGATACCTTGTTCTGCTATGTCTTTTGCTATTTGCACAGCATACAGAACATGCAGGAACCAGACTGGTACAAGAGAGTCTAAATAATCATGTTCACTACCAGCACACAATGTGCAAGGCCTGACTATGTGTAAACCATTGTTCTAGTGGCTTCTGTAACACAGAACACAGTGAGTGCCTGTTCAAGAAAGACAAGTGGGATGCACTAGAGCAGACCCTTGAGCAACTACAGGTGGACATTACCTGTCTTCAGGCATGTGGTCTGCTCAGTTGTAAAGATTATGCTTTCTTTAGAAAAACACTGGCAGCACAGCCCTTCATTCTGGTTGGTCTGCAGCAATAGACAGGGATCCGGGTTTTCTGTTCACCGTGGAAAAAAAAAATATATAGAAAAGTGTATATTTTCTCCTTTAAAAGGAGATAAATGTGGGAAACAGTATGCCAGCCTGCAAGGGAAAACCGAGTTCCAGCCTGTAAGGGGTTGCTTGGGGCTGGGGGGAGCATGACAGGGGTGGGAGGGGCATGTGTATGTGGCCAACAATACATCCAGGTAGCAGTGGAGAGTAAGTAAGAATATGGGGGGAGGAGGGGGAATAGAGGGGGCAGAGGAGAATGGGGCGTGGGGGCAAACTGAGGTTCTCACAGTAAGGGAGGGAATGGGGCAGGATTGGCATCTGGGGGTGGGGTACTGCCCAACCAGAGTGGGGCCCGGGGCAGGAGTGCAAAGCCACAGAGCCAGCTGACAAGTGACACGGAGCCACACATGGCTCATTCAGGAGGTAGCAGGGGGGCTGCCTCCCCACCACTGTATGCACTAACAGTAAGGGAGGCATTGGGGGGGGAGGGCATGTGTTCCACCCCAGATTTTTATGCAGGTCAGAGGCAGATGCAGGCTGTCTACTGCAGGCTCAGGGCTCCCTATCCTGCTGCCTTCCCCCTAGGGGCCTCCTCAGGCCAGCAGGACAGTGAAGCAGGACAGTGAGGCTCACTGCTGGTGTTGCCCGGAGCCCAGAGCCAGGCATGCCACTATGGTTAGGTACCCTCTGCCCAGGCAGCAGCAGCAGGGACACAACTCCATGCTGCTGCCCCCACCATTGCCAGGTGGGCAAGGGGCACCTCGTCAGGGTGGTGTGCCCGGTGTAAGGTTCTCAGTGGCAGCAGCACCACCAAGCCTCTCCACCCTCCCATGCTGGATCCCACCTCACCCCAAGGCAGCAAGGCAGGGAGCCCCACAATGAGCAGTCCACATCCACATCTTCTCCCCCTCCCCATACAGGCTCCACTCAGCTTAGCTCTGGCTGTGCCACCCATGTGGGGTTTGGGGGTTACCTGTACTCCATGCCAGCCATTGTCTCCCATGCATGGCAGCCAGGGCTTGGGTGCTACTATGGGGACAGGGGGCTTCAGGCCCTGGCCCCATAGCCCTAGCAGCTGGGGCCCCCCTCTGGCAGGTTTGGGGGGGGTAGGGGGGCTATGGGTCAGGAGTGAGGAGCACTGGCAGGGGGGCTGCGGGTTGGGAGTAAGGGACATCTGGGAGGGTGGGGGACTGGCAGGCCCAGGGGGCTGCGAGTTGGGAGTGAGGGGCACCAGCAAGTCTAGGGGGATGGTAGGCTGCAGGTTGGGAGTGAAAGATACTGGCAGGGCCAGGGGGCTGTGGCGTATCAGGGCTGCTCAGCACCACACAGCAGCAGGATAGGGACAGCCACAGCTGGATCCACATCTTGGTGAGTAGAGGGGGCTCTGATTTTCCATGATTTTTTTTGTTTTTTATTTAATCAAGTGCCAAAATATACATGCATTTAGAATTAATTTTATTATAATGATTAAGGCACTAGTAGGCTTCCAAACCAATTTAAAGCTATATGTATATCAATAAAACTTTGTGTTCAACTGATACCTCTATATTTAGTGGCGTTTCATTTTAAGTACAGAAAAATGCAGATTTGGGTTAAAAAAAAAAAGAAGTCAGAGAATCTGGGATTTAACTAGAGAAAACCAGGATCCTTGTAATGACAATCTGACAGCAGGGATTGCAATTCTCCTGAAAGGAGATATTGCAGGGGCTGACTCTAGTTTCTCTGTGATGCAAGACAGGCTATTTATTACAAGCTACCCTTGAAACAGAAGAAGGGGGACTTGAGATCCTGAACGTGCACGTACCAACTAGTAGTACGGCAAAGTAGGTCTTCCTTGAAAACATGACAGTAGCAATACCCAGCCAGTGGTGATCACAGGAGACTTCAACTGCATCATTGAGGAGGAAGACAGAATAAGTAGAGCACAGAAGGGACTGAACAGATCCTCCAGGCTGTTCACATATAAGCTATTTCAGCAGTCTGGTGGATGCAGGCAGGAGCCCATGGACCAGAGGGAAATTTCACCTGGGTAGAGTTCTCAGGTTAGTCAAAATAATGCACAGACTTCACCCTGTTCCCAAAAAGGTGGACAGTAGCTAAAGCCAGATCCATGCCTGCCTGCTTCTCAGATGACTGCCTCCTGACAGTGAAAGCAGAAATGGGGGCACAGCCTGAGAAAGGCAAAGGCCTATGGAAACTGAACGCGAACTTCCTGGATGATGAAAAGATAGTGAGTTTGGACAGCACTATACAGGGTAGAAAACCCTTTGACCCAGGTACCAGAACCATACAGGGGGGTGGGCCAGTGTGAAAGAGAGAACAAGAGACTTCCAGAAGGCCAGAAGGAGGGGAGCCTGGATCCAGGCAAAGCAACACAAATACCTAAACTTGTGCAAACAATCAATCACAATCCTTTCTAAAGTGCAGACATTGGAACCAAGTGACAGTGAAATCATCCATAGCTCAGAACCACAGCTAGTGTGACCCACCTACTTGCCTAGGTTTCCCTTAAACCAGGGGCAGGCAATTATTTTAGGCAGAGAGTCGCTTACCAAGTTTTGGCAAGCCATCAAGGACTGCATGACAGGCAGCAAGATGCAGATTAATATTAATTTTCTAAATTTTTTAGGGGCCCCATTGGCCAGATAGAAGGGCCTGGTGGGCTGTATCCAGGCTACCGGATGCATTTTGCCCACCCCTGCCTTAAACCCTATTAAACAGAGAAGGTGGATGAGTCCTTTTTGTCTTTGCTGTTTTTCTGTGACTGTTTTGAAGGGAAGGTGATGACAGTTACAAAAGTAGAAATGCAAAAGAACTAGAACTCTTGGCTCCAAAACAATACTTTTTATTAGGCCAACTGAGAAATTGCAAAAAAACCACAAAAACAAAAAACAACCCCCCTCCCCCACCCCAAATCTTTTTCTGCAAGCTTTCAGGCTCATGTGCCCTTCACCAGGCTCAGAGCAAGTTTAAGATGGTAAAAAGTCCCCATATGTAGGAAATCAACTTCATTTTTGCACAGAGGAAGCAGAAGCGGGAAAACTGTCCCTCTGGGTTTAAGTGTCTCTGTCTCAGTTGGTCTAATAAAAAGGTATCATCTCTGTCCCCTGACTAGGGCTCCACATCTCACCGGGGTCTTGCACCCCACAGGGCTCAGGGGGCTACAGCCATGCCTGGCCCCAACTAACTTCAATGTTAAATGACCCACCCAAAAGGTAAGGACTGGGATTAAGGCACCCCTACCCACCTTTCACCACGGTGGTAACTGGCCTGGCAGCATTTCCTGGGGGCTCCTACACCATTGAGAGCCCCACCAGGCCACCCACTCCCAGCAGGGTGCAATTTTAGGTCAAGCCCAAGACCAGGAGCCTCCAAGCCACCCCTTACAGCACCTACCCTAACCTCCAGGATGTTGCATTCTGCCTTGCAGCCAGACAATATTTCTGCCTAGCCCACCAGCAGGGAACTGCTCTTTTTATATGGGCAGCCAGAGATCTAAGATGACCAAGGCAACCTGCTGGCTGCTTGGCTCAGCTCTTAAAGTGGCAGGCACCAACAGTGCCCTGCCACAAGCCTGCATCTAAGAGACCTGGGTTGCCTCTGCAACCAGAAGAAGAGTGTGCCTTCTTCCTCCCCCACCCCTCCCACACCAGGGTGAGCAGCAGTGAGGAGTAGTTCCCCCTCCGCAGTAGTAAGGAGTAACAGGGAGTAGTGTCCCCCCGCAGCAGCAAAGAGTAGCAGTGATAGAAGGGAGCAGCACCCCAGCAGTGCTGAGACAAGGGAAACCTTGGGCTAAGAGCTACACTAGCTGCATTGACTACAGTGTTCACTGTTTGTGGGACGAAGTAAGAACTCTGAACCTATAGCTGGGCTGAACTGTTAGTAGGGGGATGAAGGGGGCTACTGATTGATCATTAAGAGGTTCTTACATCTGTTTGTCACCTCATCTCCCTTTCTCTTGTTAATAAACACTGTTAAAGTTTGATATTGCTTGTGAGTGGGAAAGTTTGTTCATACTGGAACACCCCAGCAGAAATTATTTTCCCAGGTTTCTGGGTAAGGTCTTCAGCCAAGAAAATCAATTTGTGTAAAACCTAAGGTGAACTCAGCCCTTGCTCCTGCCACTCAGTGTCTGGCAGAAGGGCTACATCAACATAAAGGTGTAGCAGGTAAGGAAGTAGGGTTGAGTGAGCCAGACAGGATTAAGAGAAGCTTGGATGGGTGAGCCAAGCAGGATTAAGGCAGCCATTAGCTGGCATCCTGCTTCATGGAGTTTCACTGTGCAGAAGTCCCCTACACCTGACCCTATGATTTAAAATAAAACCAAAGCCTCCCTATCAGACACTGCATCCAACACTGGAACCCAAACATCACAGGCAAGGAGTGGAAGCCATACCTATTTGGCCAAACCAGTGAAAGTGGAAGCACTTTGCAATGTTGCCACTATTGTGCTCCATGCCCCATTGGCCTGGGGCTCCATCTCGTTGTCTTCTCAGCCCCAAATTTTTTTACCCGCTCTTACAAAATCCCTTCCAAAAATCCAGTCTTGGTGCTTTTGGCAGCCAGGAAAATGGTTCATCCAAGAGCAAAATGATCAGTCACTGCTATAAAACAATCACAGTGATTGCCCCTTGAATCCTTACCAACGTTCCCTGCAGCTCTGGAGGACAAAGAGCTGTTACCCAAAACTACTAGCAACCCACAGAGGTATGATGACTTCTAACCTGTTTATACTTTCAGTAACAGCCCCCATGCAGCTAGGGTCAATGCTGATACAAGAAAGAGTGAGACCTGTGCACACAGGAGGTCTTGTACCAATAGACAAGGGCTGATGAGCTCCATTTACTGCTGTTAACCATACACTTTGGGGTTTATTGTTTATATGGACTTCAAGGAGTAAGATCAGTAGAAACACTTATGACTATGAAAGGCAGGCATGAAACAGCAAAGGACACAGAAGGAGGGGAAGGGTCATGATACTATCAGGGACCTTGTGTGTCCTGGGCCTGTTTGAGGAGGGGAGAGCTCTTGCTATCATATATGCAAAATATATCTGCTTAGAAAGCTCTCCAAAAGGGAAGGGCTTAGAGGGCAAGACTAGGCTAAATAGTACCCTACAACATTTGGGGTGTCCAGTCTAAAACACGTAGGATCTAGTTCCCCAAGGGACTCTGCTCCTTTGGCCCCCACTGCCATAAGCTAAGATCCTGTGTGTTCCACACCAATGAAAAGTAGGTCCCTGGTGTTTCAATTTGGGACCCAAAAAGGGGCAACCCAAATTTGTGGCCACCTTGTTGCAAAGTTAGTGGGAAGGTTGTGATACTGGTCTCCTTTGTAAAGTGCTTTAAGATCAATGGATAGAAAATGCTGCATAACATCTAAGCAGTGGTGTTATAGTTAATTCATAGAAGTAGAGATGTTTAGAAGGATCCTTTGTGATCCAGGAGCTGGCAGAGAGCACAGGGCCAGTCCCCATGTGCATGGATCCAGGAGAACTCTGCTGGCTGCAGCAGCAGCAGCTGTGTCCCCTTACCCCATACAGGTACTAAACTTAATACACAGTAATAGTGGTGCATTAATGCATGTGTAGATGCGCCCTCAGAGAAGCAGCTTGTAAAGCTGATTGGTCTCAGTGCTTAGGAGTAGTGGTTGGTCGCAGCTGGCTTGGGATTTACAGTCTGATGAAAAAAGACTTTGCCCTTAGGGGGTGAAAGATTGTTAAATGACAATTGTGCCTTGTAGGGAGCCCACAGGACCTGATACAAAGAGCTATCCTGGCAAATTGCTATGGAAATTCCTTTGGAGAACTTCCCTGGAAGCATTCTCAGCCCTGGTAGCCCTTGGCTGCATGAGTCTACAGCTAAAAGCTTTCCCTCTGATCAGCTAATGTGCAGCATGTCAGACTCACTTCCAGCCTGATTACAAAGACAGCCAATGGAAAGAGAAGCTGCCACTTCAAAGCGCCACTGCAGCGTATTTGCATCCATCTCTCTGGGTGGTATTACCCCTTACCCCATACACATTGGGAGGGGTCCTGAAGTGCACAGGGCTGGGAGACAGATGCCACTGCAGAGCTCTTCAGGCCCTGTGCACATGGGGACAAGCCCTGTGCCTAGAAGTGGGACAGCTCCCAGACAGCCCCTGGCCACTAGGAAAAATCCCCGCCCAGCTGGGGGTTGGCTGGGAGCTGTCCCAGAAGCAGGACTGCTCCCAGCCATCTTCCAACTGTGCAGGAAGCAAAGAGCTCCCCAGTCCTGGTGCTGTTTGGCTCCCAGCTTCCGTGGGGAGCCAGGAGCTGAGCAGAACTGAGACTGAGGGAGGAGGGCAGAGAGCTACCCGGTCTGGGTGCTGTTCAGCTCCTGGTTCCTGCAGGGAACAGAGAGCTTCCCATTCCCTGTGGTCTCCTAATGTTGAGGCTGACCGGGAGCAAGTTTGCTCCTCGTCAGCTTCTATGCATGCACACATACATGTATTTGCAGGTATGACGTGTACACGATCTGGGCCGATCTAAATGTGGCCTGCACACCTGTTCCTGGGGGGCAACCGCCCGCCTACTCACCTGCCATGCCTTGTTGTTAATTAATTAATTGGTGTTAATTAGTGGGAGGCTGCCCTTGTACTGCCCTGCTGCCAGGGGGCGCTATCTGCAGCTCCGAATCCTCCCCTACACCGCAGTCCACACCTCGCCGATGGAATAGATGTTCCTAATTATGCCCTTTGTCCTCTCTGAGCCTCCTCAGTTATGCCACCCCCTCCTCTGGGGCTCCCCAGCAACTGCCCCCTCCTCTGGGGCTCCCCAGCAACTGCACTGGGGCTTCTCAGTAACTGCCCCCTTCTCTGGGGCTTTTGCCCCCCTCTCAGGGCCTTCCCTGTCAAGCTGCCCCCTCTCTGGGCTTCTCAGTAAGGCCACCCCCTCTCTGGGGCTCACCAGGCCCTCACTGGGGCCTCTCAGTAATGCCCCCTCTCTGGGGATTCTCAACTACCCTTCTCTAGAGTTGGGGTCTATGTACCCCAAATGCTGCGCCCTCATGGGCACTGGGGTCCTCACACTCCTCTGTGAGTTCCCCATGAGGCCTCCTCCAAACCCTAATAGCCTCTCCCAAACCACCGGGCACAAACAACAACAGAAACACAAGCCCTTCGGCTATAACACAAACAGAAGCCAACCGGCCCAAACAACATTCGGTCCTACCAGCGACCCTTTAATTCTCAGCAATGTTAGATGCAGCTCCTGTATCAGGTTTCCACTCTCTCCCAGGGCAGAGAGCTCCTTCCTCTTTGGCAGCTGGCAGGGAACTACCTCTAGCCCCAGCCCCTAGGGTTTATAAGGGAGCCAGGCCCTGCCCCTTCTGGTCAGCTGACCTTCCCTGGTTGCCCCGGCAACCCACAGCTGGGCTCCTTATTTCCTGCTAGGGCTTCCTCCCTAGCAGTTTTCCCCTCTTTGGGAGCAGGGCACCTCTGTACTCTGTAACAGCAGGCAATAGCTAATTGCACAGTAGACTAAATGACTGCACCATAAATGGTACACACATGCAGACAGTGATGCTTTACTGCACAGTAGATTAGTCTACTGTGCAGTAAAGTGTCTTCTGTAGACACACCCCCAGTGACTTTGGCATCCAGATCAGTAACTCAATGAACTAGAGAAGACATATATATCTTTTTTTTAATTTAAAGATGCCAAATGATGGAGGATTTAACATTGGATATCACTTCTGCTGCGGAAACTGAGAAAACTTTGATCAGGTTCTGCTCTTCTGAGAAGGCTGACAGAGTATTTAAAGAGTAAAACTCATGTATGTCTCATATCAGCTATGTCTCCTTAAACAAGCATTCTGTTAAATCCAAATGGGAAGGACTACAGAATGGCTAGAACTACTCTGAGATTCTGTAGTATTCACTAGAAATCTTCAATCCATACACTAACCCAGTCTGACCCTGCTTAGTCTGTAAGATCTGAAAAGCCATAGCTAGAGGTGGTATTATAAAATATAATGATGAGCTCCCAAACAGTACTATTTAGAGAGCAGTTTCTTTTATTATATCTTTTATTATATTCTTTTATTATATCTTTTATTATATTCTTTTATCATATATAACAGATGGATACACAATGAATGATAGTGAAAAATGTCTGCTAGACTTGAGTGAATAATCTACAATGACATCTTTTTCTGTTAGCTTTGCCATTTTTTATGTTGTTGAATTGTCCATGAACAGATTGCAAAATCCTTAAACGTATTTGTTACTCCAATGTATTTGCAAATATCCTCAGCATTGTGCATTGGCCTGCTGAATCCAAAACATGGCAATCAAGCACACAATTCAAAATGCATGCCCCAGACTGTGGAACTGACATGTGGATTTTACAGTGTGTAATGGTGGCATAAGATAATTACATATGTTAGAGCCTGTGTCTTGAATTGTGTATGTGATTGGGATGTTCACAGTATGCACTGTAGTGCTGTGTTGAAGCAAGCCAGCAATCTCACGAATTGAAGCAGCAATTAGTCACTTTTATCTGAGTGCTTGGATGTGGGAAGAGCCCATGAGCATGGTTGAACCATAGTTTACTTTCAGATTCATCTTATGTCTACATGTTTTCCTCTCCTTTAGCTCAGCAAAGGTTTTCCCCAGTGTTTCTGAAAAGATAACGTTCCACTACACATGTGAGAAAGTAACTAACTGTCCCGCTTTGGAGATCTTCTGCTGGGTGCTTAGCCCAGCACCACGAGTGAGGACGTGCCTGGCAGATTCCTGGCACAAACCTACTGCCACTTGCACAGCCAGTGCCAGGAAGCCCAATAAAAATGAAGACACTCCAGTTCTATGATGTGAGTGGAGCAGCACACTTTTGACATAGACAGGGGCCTGCTTTGTTTGCAGATCCAAGATGACCTTGGATTACAGCTCTAGAATGTGGCTCAAAGGAGCTGGGTTCTGCTATGGTCCTCCCATGTGAACTTAGACAAGACATGAAGCAGTCCTTGGTCTCAGTTTTGCATCTGTATGGTGAGGATTGTGATATAGCCTCAGCCTCCATGAGGTAAGAAAATGAGGACAAATACAACAGCCATTGGCCCATGCAGACATGCCAGCTGCTGAGGCCAGAGAAGCATCTAGACAGACTTAGCTCCCTAGGTCCATAAAGCCCTGTCCAGTATGCAAGACCAGATAACATAGAGTGCTCTGCTTCTCATACTGAGGAAGTTACTGAATCTCTGGAAAAATCCTTAAGACAAGGAAACTGAATGCTGAAGGGAAGAGAATGATTTCTTTTCCACCTCTGCAGGAACTCCTCACCTCCCCAAGCACGAGGGGGCAGTATGCATGACTCACCCCAGGCCGTCACTGCCATCTGAGAGGGAGAGGAAGGGATTCATCTCCTGTTTATGAGAAATTCATTTCTCTGCACTGCACGTGCTGAGGAAGCTCCCAGACTTTAATCATCCTTTGGGCACCTAGGGACAAGGGGCTTAGAGGGAGATTTGGAGAGAGCTTTTACTTACAAGCATCAATACTTATTTGATGGACAAGGCTGTTTCTCAAAGAGAATAACCTCATTAGCTGGCAGTGGGAAAAGGTAACACCTGTGATTCCTGTGCTGGCTGTGATTACAAAGTTATATCCTGAAAGAGAGACATTCAATAATACCACCCAGAGAGATGGATGCAAATAAGCTGCAGTGGCGCTTTGAAGTGGCAGCTTCTCTTTCCATTGGCTGTCTTTGTAATCAGGCTGGAAG
This sequence comes from Alligator sinensis, assembly GCF_000455745.1. NCBI lineage: Eukaryota > Metazoa > Chordata > Crocodylia > Alligatoridae > Alligator > Alligator sinensis. The sequence goes on along the minus strand of NW_005842725.1, from coordinate 41,367 downwards.
TGAGTCTGACATGCTGCACATTAGCTGATCAGAGGGAAAGCTTTTAGCTGTAGACTCATCCAGCCAAGTGCAGCCAGGGCTGAGAATGCTTCCAGGGAAGTTCTCCAAAGGAATTTCCATAGCAATTTGCCAGGATAGCTCTTTGTATCAGGTCCTGTGGGCTCCCTACAAGGCACAATTGTCATTTAACAATCTTTCACCCCCTAAGGGCAAAGTCCTTTTTCATCAGACTGTAAATCCCAAGCCAGCTGCGACCAACCACTACTCCTAAGCACTGAGACCAATCAGCTTTACAAGCTGCTTCTCTGAGGGCGCATCTACACATGCATTAATGCACCACTGTTAAGTATTAAGTGGTAAGTATTAAGTTTAGTACCTGTAATAACAAGTGCTAACTCAATGCGCAATAACTGGCACTACTGCACAGTAGCACCAGTGCATGGTCTTTTAGTAATGCTAATGCACAGTAGACTAATTCTACTGCACACTAGCCCAGCTTTTGCCATGTTGTGCTAATGTGCAATAGAATTAGTCTACTGCTCATTTAACATCTCATGTAATCATGCCCTGAGGGTAGTCTTTTAGTCAAAAAGGACTTAGGCATCAAGAAGTAGTGCCTAAGTCAGGGGTGGGCAAAATGCAGCCCCGGGGCCAGATGCAGCCAGCCAGGCCATTCTATCTGACTTGCAGGGCCCGTAAAAATTTTAGAAAATTAATATTTATCTGCGCCTGGTTGCCTATCATGTGGCCCTCGATGGCTTGCCAAAACTCAGTAAGTGGTCCTCTGCCCAAAATAATTGCCTGCCCCTGGCCTAAGTGCTTGGAGTGGGATCCAAGGCCCAGAGCTGGCACCTGGACTCACTGTACAATGCCCAGGGAGAGGTAGGAACCACAGAAGGGCAATCCCCAAATCCTTCATACTGAATAGGAAGCTGCCTAGTGGTTGCCATTAGAAAACACTAAGCACAGGGGCTGCCTGAACTCCCACTCCTCTCTGAAGCTGAGGCATCTGAGTCAAGGCTGCAAGGGATGTGCCTCCATTCACTAGAGATCCAGAGCCCAGATACCACTCCTAAGTGCACCAGCATCTTTCAGAGGCTTGCTCTTTATAAAACACAGCTGATGAGAGTGGCAGTGCCTTGCAGACACTGGTCACAAGTCACGTGCAGGAAATAATAGACCTGGGTTTGAGGCCCTCTTCAGCCTGAGAAGATTCAAGCCTACATCTCTTATCTCCCAGAACAGTGTTCCAACTACCAGAAGCAAAG
>NW_005842725.1:39488-40068 GCF_000455745.1 Alligator sinensis | reverse complement strand
CTGCTGAAGCTGAGTCACTGTGCAGCAGAGAATGCAGGACTGATGAGGCCAGAAGGAGAGTGAGGAAGCAGGTGACGGATGCTGTATAGCAGGGCTGTGTGAAACAGCAGCATTTCATTTCAAATTTTGTTTTGATTTGAAACAGCTGTTCCTTTCTGTCAAAACAGTTTCACCGTTTTGACCCCCAGCTGTTCCTTTCTGTCAAAACAGTTTCACCATTTTGACCCCGTTTTGACGTTTCACCCATAGGATATAATGGGAAAGGATGAAACAACCTATAACTTTGTCATTTCTGGCCTAATTTGGATGAAACTTGCAAGAATGGTAGCCCCTTCTGAGGGCATGAAGCCTGCCAAGTTTTAAGGAGAAAAATGCAGGGAGTTCAGGGAAACTGCACCCCAGATTCTTGAAAGCAAAACTCATGTCACGTGTATGTGTTAAGCCACAGTGCAATCAAAACTGCAGGGATGGTAGCCCCTGTTGAGGCCACAAAGCCTGCTAAGTTTCAAGGAGACGGGTGCAGGGGCTTGGGGGAAACTGTACCTCAAGCTGCAGACAAGCAAAACTCGTGACATGGGTG
>NW_005842725.1:27424-39404 GCF_000455745.1 Alligator sinensis | reverse complement strand
AGGGATGGTGGCCCCTGCTGAGGCCACAAAGCCTGCCAGCTGTCAAGGAGATAGGTGCAGGGAGAGTCTGGGTTCTGGGGCCCTGCACCTCTAGCTGCCGACAGGCAAAACTCGTGACATGGGTGCTTGTGGGACTGTGTCTGTCTTGGGGGCAGAGGGGGGTGAAAACTGCAGGCCTGCTAGGCCCAGCTGTGGCCACAAAGCCTGCCATAGTACCTCACAGTTATTTAATGAATTTATTCTCACAACACTCCTGCGAATTGGGAAGTGTAAATACTCCATTTGACAGGTGATTAGCTGAGGCTCAGGGAGGCTAAGGAACCTGACCAAGCTTGCTCTGGAAGTCTCTGGAAGAACTGTTTCAAAGCCATATCTCCTAAGACTTAGGCTCTAGCCACTCATAGATTCATAGACTGTAAGGCCAGAAGGGACCTTGGAAGATCATTGGGTCTAGGCCCCTGCACCAAGCAGGAAAGACAACCAGCAAGGTGACTGTCCAGTCTCCTCTTGAAGATTTCCAGGGTAGGTTATCACACCACCTCTGGAGGAAGCTTATTCCATAGCCTGGACACCCTAATTGTGCAGTTTTTTCCTAATGTTGAGCCTGAAACGGTCTTCCAGGAGTTTGTGACCATTACTCCTAGTTTTCCCCAAAAGTTGTTCACCGCGCCTTTGATGTACGCTTCTGATGTAGTGGTAAGCTATTACCAAGTTCCCTCTCAACCTTCTCTTTTTCAGGCTGAAGAGTCCCAGGTCCCTCAGCCTTTCCTTGTATGGCTTGCCGTGCAAGTCTCTGATTATATGGGTAGCCCTTCTCTGGACTCTCTCAAGCTTTACCACGTCCTTGTTAAAGTGCAGAGCCCAGAACTGGATGCAGTACTCCAGCTGCAGTCTCACCATTGCCAAGCAGAGCAGGAGAATCACTTGTTTGCAATGGTTTTGCTGGTTTTTCTGGAGATGCATCAATTGATGCATGCCAGGGTATTGTTGGCCCAGCTGACAACAGCATCGTACTGCCAGCTAATGTTCATACTGTGGTCGATTATTACCCCCAGGTCTGTGGTGGAAAGTGATAGGGAATCTTCAGTCCTGCTGCCTGATGAGAGGCAGCAGTTGCACAAGCACCCATGTCATGAGTTTTGCCTGTCAGCAGCTAGGGGTGCAGGGCCCCAGAACCCCCCTGCACCTATCTCCTTAACAGCTGGAAGGCTTCGTGGCCTCAGCAGGGGCTAGCATGCCTGCAGTTTTCATGCCCCCTGTGCCCCAAGACAGACACAGTCCCACAAGCACCCATGTCATGAGTTTTGCCTGTCAGCAGCCAGAGGTGCAGGGGCCCAGAACACAGAACCCCTACACCTATCTCTTTTAAAGGTGGCAGGCTTCATGGCCTCAGCAGGGGCTAGTAGGCCTGCAGCTTTCACCCTGCTGCGCCTTAACACACACAGTGTCACCCATGTCACGAGTTTTGCTTGTCCGCAGCTTGAGGTAGTTTTCCCCAAACCCCTGCATCTATCTCCTTGAAACTTAGCAAGCTTTGTGGCCTCAGCAGGGGCTAGCAAGCCTGCAGTGTTGACCCCGCTGTGGCTTAACACATACACGTGGCACAAGTTTTGCTTTCAAGACTTTGGGGTGCAGTTTCCCCGAACCCCCTGCACCTATTTCCTTGAAACTTGGCAGGCTTTATGCCCCCAGAAGGGGCTACCATTTCTGCATGTTTCATCCAAATCAGGTCAGAAATGACAAAGTTATAGGCTGTTTCAACCCTGCCCATTATAACCTATGGGCGAAACGGCGAAACAGCGACGAAACAGCGAAAATTTTGACTTGCCTTGTTTTGTTTCAAGGCTGTTTCGACAATATCTGTTTTGTTTTGATTTCACTGTTTCAACCTCAAAATGAGTTGAAACAGTGTTGAAACAAAACTGGCAGTGAAATTTTGCACAGCCCTACCGTATAGGCTGCTGGGTCAGGCTCTCAGCTAGAAGGGGAAACCATGGCTTCTGGCCTCTCCCACAAACATCTATGTATTTTATATTAAGCAATCATTTAATTAAAAACAAAAACAGGACTCTAGGGGCAGGGACCAGAACCCTAGGCTATTCCCCTGCTCAGGAGCATGCCCAAACCTTTAAGCTACAAAGTCAGGCTTAGATTATGCTGTTCTTCTTCTGTCATCGGTAACTATAATGACCCCCCTAACAGGATTTCCTCACAGTCTTTATAGTTCTTGCATATACTTATGCAACCTAAGCCAAGAGTCAGCAACCTTTCACAATCAGCAGGCCACTTTAACAGAGCCAGGTCTGAAGGTGATTGGCCATTTCCAGCCTGACTGCTGCTTCTGCTCTCCCCGCCACAAGGCAGTGGTGGGGGCCCCCCACTGCTGCTCCCCATAGTGCAAACCTAGCACTGAATCATTGCTTCACAGGTTGATTCTGATCTCCTGGCAGGCTGGATACAGCCTGTGTGCCATGGCTTGCCAACCTCCAATTTATGTTAAGGGAATAGCTGCTGTTTGGTAGCAATAAGAGGCTCATGTTTTTTGTGGACCAGCCAAATGAAGGTGATATATAACAGTGAAACAACGGGTTACATGTGCTGCAATAGCCTCATTTTGCAGGCAACATATGCAAGCCCATTCATTTTACAAGAGCTTTCTTTGCAGACAAGCCCCAGCTTCTATTGCTGGCATTTTCTTCATTGTTCTTCGTTAATACTGGAGCAGGTGGTACTCCCCTGGGGTAGGAATAGGGAAACCACGTGCAAAATTAATCCCACTAGTCAAGGAAGTGGATTTTATGGGTTCTTGATTTTCAAACTAGTGCACTTTTTCCTGGGTAAAAGGGCAACAGGACAAGGACTATTCTTTCTGTTTGTGCCTAATCTGGAAGTTTGCAGCTTTTTTTAAATATAGCCGGAAGCTCTGTGGTGTTAGGGAGTATGTTAGGAGTATGCTCAGTGTGACAAAAAATTAAAAACAACTGGGAACAAGTGCAAATAACAATTACAGGGGCTAACATCTAAACCATACCTGAGTGGCTTTTCCTAGAGCTAGTAGAAAGCATCTTCCTATTCTGGGTGCTACCCCATCATGAGAATGTCACATTCTTGCTTCAGACCACTCGGGCCATTAAAACATGTTCAGAAAACAACTGAATATAGCAGTGGTGATGCATAGGGGGTGCATGGGGGTGTATGTGCACCCCCTGACTGGCTGCACTCCCCGCTTAGGCAACGGGCAGGAGGGGCAGGTGGGAGTGCCAGTGCCCACCCTGTAAGCGGCTGCAGCCACTTCCAGAAGCGGCTGAAGCAATTGCCCACCTTGCAACTGACCTCGGGGGGGACCCCCCCCCCAGTCAGCGAGATTAGCCGTGGGGGGGACCTCCCCCTCCCCACACCAGTTGCTGAGTGGTCACTGGGGGCACATGCCCCCCCAACTAAGGCAGCACCAGTTGCCCATGGAACACTGGAAAAAACACTGATTTTTCCTAGTCTTGTTCTCAAAACCAACCCAGTACGCTTCCGGTTTCGCCACTGGCTCGGCAATTGACTGCTGGGAGATTCCCCACCCTCCCATGGCTCGGCAATTGATTGCTGGGAGATTCCCCCCGCCTCCCAATTGGCGATCTGGTGTCCCCCAGACTCAGGAGGCACCAGTCGCCCATGCCTCCCAGTCTGTAGGTGTGTTGGTAATTCTTTCTCCCTAGATGCAGCACTTTGCACTTCTCTTTGTTAAACTGCATCCTGTTCTGTTCTGCCTACTTTCCCAATCTGTTCAAATCCACCTGAATCCGCTCCCTGCCCTGGTGTTGTCCACTAATTTGGGCAGAGTGCTTTTCACGCCTTCATCCAAGTCACTGATGAAAATATTGAACAGCACTGGTCCAAGGACTGAACCTTGGGGAACTCCACTGCCCCTATTTTTCCAGGTCAAAAATTACCCATCCACTACCACCCAATTCTCCACTCACCTGACCATGTAATAATCTATATCACAACCACTTAATTTATTTATAAGAATGAGATGCAACAATGTATCAAAGGCCTTTTTAAAATCCAAGTAGATGACATCTACCTCAACTCCTGCATCTAAGCATTTTGTGACCTGATCATAAAAAGAAACAAGGTCAGTCAGGCAGTATCTACCTGCTATGAAGCCATGCTGGTTGCCCTTCAGCATTATTTTTCCTACTGGACTCCCAAAAATGTAATCCTTAATAATTTTTTCAAAGGTTTTCCCAAGGATAGAGGTGAGGCTAACTGGCCTATAGTTACCCGGATCATCCTTGCTCCCCTTCTTGAAAATTGGGATCACAATAGCCCTTGTCCAGTCCTCTGGGACCTGTCCTGAGCACCATGAGTGCTCAAACAACTGCACCAGTGGTTCTGCTATGACACTGGCCAAATCCTTCAGCACCCTTGGATGAAGATCATCAGGGCCTGCTGACTTAAACACATCATACCCATATCCGTAGCAGGTCTCCAAGGTGAACAGCCTCTGGCATGTTAGAACAATGTAGGTAAGGGAAGTCGGCAAGCCGGATCCGTAAGTTCAGGATACAGATTGGCTTAACATATACACGTGACTCAAGTTTTGCTTTCAAGACTTTGGGGTGCAGTATCCCTGAACCCCCTTCACCTATCTCCTTGAAACTTGGCAGGCTTCATGCCCTCAGAAGAGGATACCATTCCTGGACATTTCATTCAAATCAGGCCAGAAATGACAAAGGTATAGGCTGTTTTGACCTTCCCCTATGGGCGAAACATCAAAACAGGGTAGAAATGGCGAAACTGTTTTGACGGAACAGAATAGAACAGCTGTTTCAATTCAAAGCAAAATTTGAAACAGAACATTGTTCCATCGAAACGTCGAAACGCGGGTCGAAACAGAACGGTGCCGGTTTGCACAGCCTTAATAAGCAGTACCACAGCTCACCACTCCTTTGCTCACAACCCTCACAAGTCCGTAGTCTTCCCATTCCTGAGCTCATAAATTTGAGAACGCTTGTTTGTTTCCTGGTTACATCAGTTTTCCAGGCCTAATCACTTAATACATGCAAGTGGGGAAAAGTGTCTGGCCTACCATGGCACAATCTCACCTAGCTCAAATACAAACTGATTTAATCATGCAGCATGCAGTACATACCCCTGAGGCCTGTATTTACTTTGTGTCAGAAGTCTCGATAACAATGAGGAGAAACACAAGGTCTGTCTTGCACTGCTAACCCCGTCTGCAGGCAATTCAGCACAGTCACATTAATCTGGATTTCAGCCTAACATTTCCAATTTACTGAGATATTACTATGCAAGTCTGGTGTGGCTTTATAGAGGAGCCCAGAAATCAGAGCCTGTACAGTAGAAAAGGGTGGGGGTTGGGCCCAATTTCCTTTCATGTTTCTGGCTGCATCTCTCTTCTGACACCTTCCCAGATCATTTTAACACAGACTGTAACCAGTCAACCTGGGATGTCTCTTATGGGCTCCTCTGCTAGATGTTCCTAAATGTGTATTTGTTTTCTTCCCTGTTGTTCTTTGTGGACTAGTGCCTTTAACTATTTCTGAAGTGTTGGGTTAATATATTTAACTCTTTGTGAGCTCCACAGAATTTCTAGTCCGTAGACTCTACATTTGACATGCCCTGCTGCTGTCAGCTGTGAAGTTTGCTCCCAATCCAGAGCAGCAGAGCTGAAGGTGGATTCCAGATGTCTGACCTCTCTTTGGCTTGTGGAGATGCAGAATACTATATCCTGTGCGTGGTGACATTGACCCCACATAACCCTTTTTAACTCCATCTGTTTCTGACAGAGCTCATAAAATCCAACAGCAGAAGAGCCAGCTGTCTGGCCAGAGGCTCTGGAGTAGCTTATCAGAGAGATCTTGAAGATGGAGGACCTTCTGCAGTGTACAAGCTCTGAAGCAAGAGAGAATGTTCTTGGGTTTTGGGAGCCTGCACAACTTCTTAGCACCCCGACCTGGGGTGTTTTTCGGTTGAGGAGCTTTTCTGAAATCCAGACAGGATTTCAATGAGGCTAGGTGTACTTTCCACACCCTAAAACAGACATTTCTGACAAACTATGCTTGCAGTCTGCTTTGCAGACAAATCTCCCAGTGAATACAGCTGTGCTGGTACCTGCCCAATCTCAGAACGCACAGGGTATGTGGGGCTAAATCCAGGAGTGCACAAAAGTGCATAGACACTTCTGTCCACTGGTTTGAAGATGTGGGCCAGCACTGGCCACCAGATTATCCACACACCTGAGAGTACTTTCTATGCTGCACCCTGGGGAGTAACTATGGGTGGGTGATCAGGGCCAGCCCAGGTGCACACTTATAGGGGACAGAAGAAGAGCAGCTACTACCACCAACTCAGCAGCCAGTGCCAGCCAGAACCTGGTTGTTACACCTCTGCTTGCCACCAGCTGTGTCAAATAACCAGTTAAGGCTGTTCCTGAGCATCAGAGACTAAAGGGGAGGGGGAAATAAAGAGTGCTGAAAAGTTAAAAAGAAGCAGCAGCTGCAGCAGAAAACTTCTTAAGTACTTTGCTAACTCTACAGCTAACCCTGTCCTCTGCAGCTGCCACTTCCTATTCTAGCCTCTTTCAAATGAGTGTTTGGGCTCAAATAAAGGAGCCTGTTCAGATACTACTTGGGAAAACTGAGGTTGAGAACAGAAATAAACATATTCATTGCTGCTCTTCAAACTCACAAACTCTCAGGGACAAGTCTTCCTGCTCTAGGCCTCTTTAAATGTGCCTGGCAACTCCTCTCCTTGGCTTATATTTAAGGCTTTTTCTCTCCCCAGCAAGCCTGGATCTCCCTAGATTTTCGGGGCAGAATGAAGCATTTGGTCTGACCTCCTACACAAGTCAGACTATGGAACCTTACTCCATAAGCCCTGTGTCTGGTCCAGAAGTTCTGTTTGTGCTAGATGGTATTTTTCAGAGGCATGTCAAATTAAGTTATGGGGCACTGTTTGCAGAGTTTGTTTATATACTCTTATATACTATTTTATGTTAATATTTTACCTGTTTCTATAATTTATCTATTTTTAGGGGCAGGCAATTATTTTGGGTGGAGGGCCACTTACTGAGTTTTGGCAAGGCATCGAGGACTGCATGACTGGTAGCCAGGGGCAGATAAATATTAATTTTCTAAAAAATTTTAGGGGCCCCATTGGCCAGATAGAAGGGCCTGGTGGGCTGCATCCAGGCTACAGGATGCATTTTGCCCACCCCTGCCTTAAATCCTATGAACAGAGAAGGTGGATGAGTCCTCTTTGTCTTTGCTGTTCTTCTGTGACCATCTTGAAGGGAAGGTGATGACAGTTACAAAAGTAGAAATGCAAAAAATCTAGAACTCTTGGTTCCAAAATGATACCTTTTATTAGACCAACTGAGAACTTGCAAAAAAATATCTTTTTCTGCAAGCTTTCAGGCTCATGTGACCTTTATCAGGCTCAGGGAAAGTTTAAGATGGTAAAAAGTCCCCATATGTAGGAAATAAACTTCATTTTTGCACAGAGGAAGCAGAAGCTGGAAAACTGTCCCTCTGGGTCCATGAGAGTCTCTTTGTCTCAGTTGCTCTAATAAAAGGTATAATTTTGGAACCAAGAGTTCTAGATTTCTGCATTTCTTTTTGTCTCAGGCAAATATGGCTACCACATACACCCTGTCTCTAGGGCAGCATTCAACTGATTTTGCAATAAGACCACCCTTTCTCTGGTTGCAGTCTCCTGGCTTATTCACTACCCACTTCGTTAACATCTGCAACAAAAGAGGCAGGGGTCTTAGGCCCCTGGCGGATGTTATACATAAGATGCAATTAGTTTACTTCAATACTACAGACATTGGAATGATATGTTCAAGGAATTAATGGTGCCACAAAAAGGACTTAATGGTGCCACAAAAAGGAAAACCAGCCACAAAATATTACATAAAAATATTTGTGTAATATTTATGTGGTTGGTTTATTATATAAATTATATACAGGTTTCCCTTGCTTTATGCAGTACATGCATCCCTGGAAAACTGTGCATAAATTGAATTCACATAAAGGGAACCCACTTTATACAGTAACAAAATAGGGATACATTCCCATGGCGGTGAGGGAGGGAGGGAATGAGGCCAGGGCTAGGGAAGGGGCAGGGGGAGGGGCACAGCGCAGTCCAGTGGCTGCAGGCAGGTGGCATCAGCTGCTCCTGGGGCTGCAGCAGAGTCCTAGGCCACCCTGGAATCCTGCCTGTGATCCTGGCCCCAGGCCAGGCCCTGCTTGCCTGTCCTGCTCCTGGAAACTGGTTCCCACCTGCCCCATCCCATCCACCCAGGCTGGTCTCCACGGTGACCCCGGGATCCCTGGGTGCTGACAGCACAGGGCTAAACATCGTGACAGCTCACCAAAACTCCCTAAGTGGCCCTCCAGCCCAAATAAATACCTAACTACCTTTGAGGGATCTAGTCCTTAGCTACTTACTCAAGGTCACTGGTTGGCTTAGACAGTTCAGAAACAAGACCATCTCAAGCTGAGCTCTCAACAGCCTGGAACAATGTTTCTTTCTTCCCCCAAACAGCACTTCAAACTATGATGCCAGGTACTGGAAGCTTGTGCTTCCTGTTAGGCTGCAAAGTGTGTAGCAGCAAGACTAATTTAAGTGGTGCAGAATCAGTACATGGAACTGGTTTTGCCCAAAGGCTCTGAGATCTCCACTGCAGGGAGTGTTAAACCATAGACAGCAATGGCTTGTTGACCCAGCCCTTATATCAGGGGTGGGCAAAATACAGCCTGCAGGCTGAATCTGGCTTGCCAGGCCATTCTATCCAGCCCACAGGGCCCCTAAAAATTTAGAAAATTAATATTAATCTGCCCATGACTGCCTGTCAAAGATGACAGGAGTCAGCAGCAGTAGGACCCAGGGGGAGCCAGAAACAGGACTAAGTAGCTGCAGTAGCAAGGCCTGCCCAGAGCCTCCCCACCTCCAGCACCCTGATCTGGGCCCCTGGGGCTGTTCCTGCCTCCCTGCACCAGAGGGAAATTCAGATAAGAAGGAGCGGAGGAGGGAGACAGGGGAGGACCATGGGCAATCACCCCAGTCTTCAGGGCTGGGCCAGGCCAGGCTGGGGTGGGGGTGGGGGGGAGCTGCAAATGACTGTGGAAGGCAGGGAGAAGGGGCAGCGAGTGGGCAGGCAGAGATCAGCAACAGCTGAGCCAGGGACCAGGACCAGCAGGACTGTGGAGAAGTGCTTACAGAAGTCCTGGCAGAAGTCTGCTTGCCATGGGCGGGGGAGGGGGGTTGGGGTTCTGTGGGCAATCCCTCCCCCTCCACACATGCCACAAACCCCATACCCACCCACACCCTACACATACACACACACCCCATATACAGACACCCACACCCTCACAACACCGCCACACACTCACACCCTCCCCCACACCCCACATACTCACAAATCTATACCCACCCACCCACACTGTACAAGAATAAGACTTCATTTTAAGCTATTATATTATCACCTCTATGTACACTACACAAACACATGTAAATTAGGACAAAATATATTTTTTAATGAAATTAAGGAATATTGTAGTACATTTGATTTTTAGAATATAATTTGGTATTTTTTTAGTTCTGAGATTGCAAACCCCCATGCTGAAAGGAGTACTTCTGGGGGCAAGGGGAGGGACTTCTGGTGACAAAAGTCAGGGGGCAGGGGGTGGGACTTCCAGTCCCAAGATGGCAACCAGGGTGTGGGGCACCTGTCAAGGGGTGGGACTACCCTTGCAGCCCTCAATGGCTTGCCAAAACTCGGTAAGCGGCCCTCTGCCTGAAATAATTGCTCACAGTCCTAATTGTCCTAAATAATTGCCCACAGTCCTAACTGTACTGACACTACTCCATAAACTCACTATTAGGGCTGTGCAAAGCTTTGGTCCTTGATTCAGTTCGGCAGAGATTCAGCCCAATTCAGTGGCCAAATCTCCAAATATGAATCAAATCAGAGGACCCTTTAATCTCTGCAAATCAAATTGGAACCCTCCAAATCGATTCAGAGAGATTCAGAAAGATTTGGAGATTGGGACATAGACATAGCTTTACATGTTTTTTCTACATACCTCTAGGTAGCAGGGGCTTGTGAATGCTGTGATGCTGGGGTGCATGGAGTGTCCCACAGAAGCGCGTGGGGCTCCCTAGCACGCTTGGCAGAAGACCGGAAGTGGACCAGAAGCACTTGGACCGCTGGCTTGGTGACTGGTACCTCCTGGGTTGCGGGGGGCACCCAGGGTCCCTCTGCGGCTGATCGCTGAGCTGGGGAGACACAGGAAGGCCCCCCAGCGTGCTCCCCGGCAGACCTGGAAGTGGACCGGAACTACTTCCGGTCCACTTCCAAGTCCTCTGCTGAGCAAGTGGAGGGCCCCCTCGCACTCCTGTGGAACACTCCATGCACCCTAGTATCACAGCGTTCACAAGTCATGCCTGCTACCTCAAGGTATGTAGAAAAAACTTTTAAAGCTGTGTCTATGTCCAAATTGCTGATTCTCTGAAGCATCAAATCTTTAGATTCAGATTTAGCCAAATCGAACCAGGGACAGTGATCCGAATCAACGAACTGAATCCCTTTCCCTGATTCAGGCTGAATCCAAATCGAATAGGGCCCACTTCTCACACCCCTACTCACTATATGCCACCAGGCATCACGCTAATGAGCGTTAATGTGAGGAGAGGGAAGGAAAAATCTCTCCATTTGTCATTTGACCTTTATATATTTCCCAGGTGAAATAACAGATATGTCCCAAATTTAATCTATGGCTTCAGGTCAGAGGTTACAACTAGGCAGCAAAGCCATTTTGTCAGTAATACCCCAAAGTGGGGGAAATCTCTCTGCAGATATACTGCACCTTTCATGTTCTGCCATCGCAAAAGAACCAGGCATCCCAATCAGTGCCCAAAGGGTCACTGTCTGCTTAAAGAAGGTCTGTATCTATTTCAGATGTTCTCCCTGACCATTTGCTGCAGAAATGCCAGGGCCTAGAGCCTGAGTCCAGCCCAAGCCTCTCTAAAATCCAAAGATCCAGAGGAACTAAACCTGTTCCTTTGCATTCAGTGGCATTGGCTAGAAGTGGTTGGGTTCTTTAGTTTAATATAAGGAGAGTAATACTTGTTTCTAGTGTTAAAGATGCAAGGGACAATTTTTATTAATTTATCAGATTTATTTACCAGAGCAGACGCTGCAAAGCTAACTTCTGGCACCTCACCACTTAGTGGATTTCACAACCCCAAGGGAGGTGCCTGACTGTCTAAACTGAACAGGGAGAGGCCATTTAGCACATTATCCCTGTCAGCAGTCAAGTTTTTAAGCACAGCCTGTTCTTTCATTCAAAAGGCAACTGAAAGAGATACTTTTTGTTCCGGTTTTCAGGCACTCAACCTGGAAAGTTAGTGACCTAGATTCAAATCTCTTATCTGCCCGAGAGGCTTGACTGGGGGCAGACAGTGGGAAAATACCTCCTGAGTCATTGAGTCTAGTGCCTGACAAAGGCAGAGGGAGAAAAAAATTGAGGGGGGGACGGGGGACTTTCCTGTCCTCCCCCCCCGGAAAGTCTGCAGGGGAAGAGGTGGGTGGAGGGGAAAGGGCCGTCAGGGGAGGCAGCCGAGCAAAGCTGGGCCCAGGATCGGGATCCACTGCACCTGTGTGGCCACACCTTCCCCCACAATTATGGTCATTTCCTAGTGCCGGCACCCCCCAGCCCTGCACTGGCCCCCAGCTGCCTCGCTGCACTGACCGGGGGAGCCCAGAGCTAAGGGCTGGAGTGGAGCCAGCTTTGGCTGCACCCCCGGACCAGAGGGGACAGAGCCCCTGGGCTCCCTGCACCCACTTCACTCCAAATCAGGGCAGGGTATGGGACAAAGCCGTGGCTCATTCGAGGGAGTGCAGGGAGGTGGTGGCTCCCGCCACTACCTGTGTCCCACGAGGCATTGGGGGCGCGTG
>NW_005842725.1:9942-27393 GCF_000455745.1 Alligator sinensis | reverse complement strand
GGATCTGCGTAGGGAAGGGTGGGCTGCTGTGCAGGGCAGGGGCTGGGGCAGTGCCAGGCTCTTCACATCAGGGAGGCCGGGCTGTGCTGGGGTGGGCAGTGGTGGCACTGGAAGGGAGGTCAGGGGGGCTATAGTGAATTTTGGGGTGAGTGCACCCTCATAGCCCCGGCCCCAGCCCACAGCAGCAGCCTGTCCTGCCCCACGCAGATCCAGGGGTACATGCCCCCCCATGCCTCCTGGGGTGTAGCAGCAAGGGCTGCACCCCCCCCGGACAAGCTGCTCGTGGCTCAGTCCCATGCCTTGCTAGCTGTGCAGTGCCTGCCCCTCCCCTTGCCCCAGCCCCAGGCAGCCCCAGGCTCCCTCCCTGCCTGCCCCTGTGGCAGCCACCAAAAGCCCTCAGCCAGGCTGCCTTGTGGCCCTACTGCCGCCCCGCGTTTGTGGGGGCTAAGCCTTTTTAGTCCCGTCTCCCCCCTTCCACCACCTATGCTGCCTGACTATTACAGGCAGCTGCATCATGCAATCCCATTAATGAATTTACCAAGTTTCATTGCAAAATCAATTTGATTCCGTTTTCCCCACTACAATTGGGAAGCTCTTCAAGAGTTTCTGTGCTCTGATGGTTAGAGATCTTCTAATTTTGAGCTTTAATTTATTCATGCCCATTTTATGCATATTTATTTTTCTGCTTTCTTTTCACCTAGTTATCTGGTCTTACTCCCTGATGCATTCATAGACCACAACTGAAATCCTCTTTCAGCCCATGGTTGGCAGGTTAAACAAGCCAAGCTCTTCTAATTTTCTATAATAAAATCAGCTATCCATTCCCCTGATCAACCTCTCAGCATCTGCTCCAGTATGCATGGCCAGAACTATACATGCTATTCCAGACACAAAGTTGAACCCACCTCTGTAGCAGGTCAGGTATGCCTGGACACATGGCCCCAATTTGCAGGGGTGGGGAAAAGGAAACAAAGGGCAGTGATGCATATTAATTGCATCAAACCTGATCCTGGGCATCTCCTGAGAGCTCACTCAGCTCCAACAGATGGACACAGGGAGGAGGATCACACAGCACCACGCTGGATTGCCCATTGTTGGGCTCCCAGATGTCTGGAGAAAATGAGATGTTTGTATAAGGTACTGTCTTCTGATTCCTAGGTAATATTCCAGAATTACATCATCTCTGTGAGTCAGAGGTTGAAGAAGGAAAAGGGCTGAGTGCATAGGTCACTCTCAAGATAACTCTGTGATGTGGTTGTGAACAAGGCAAATGTGAGCCTATGGTGTATAATAAGGCTTTGTAGAATTCAATTTTTATTTTTTAATAATTTTGACAGATAATATATTTTTTTCTTTTTAAGCATTAATTTAGATTTATATCTATTTAAATTTTCAGGATTACACAAAATTAGGAATATGGGGGGACAGACAATTTATTAATGACAAACATAACCACTACAGGACTGCTGCTAGCTGAGCAGCAGAGCTGCCATCAGTCCTGGCTCCACTCACCCACAGCTCCCTGGTCCTCTTTCTCACTTCCTCTTTCTTTGTTCCCAGTCCCCTGGGGTTTCTGGGAGTTGCAGTCCAGACTGCATTCAGGATGGTTCTGTAGGACTGCTCCCCCTGCCATCACATCAGCCATCATTTTTCTTATGTCCCCTTTCTATAATATAGAAATACTATTTCTATACTATTCTAGTATTTCTATACTAGAAATACTATTTCTCTGGTCTGTCAGTGTGAGGTGAAATCAATGTTTATTAATGTTTACCAATAAAAATCGAACCCTGCCAAGACTATGTATAAGACAAGGAATTTCTAGTAGAGTTAGGGAAGTATTAATACCAATGTAGAAGGTCCTGGTGAGACATCTGGAGGCCTTGGTGTAAAATTCTGGTCATGTGCATCAAGAAAAATTAATTCCAAATGGGCCAAGTTCAGGGAAGGTTGCTCGGATGAATGACGACTAGAAATGCTCAGCTTGTCTTTCCTACTGACCCAAAAGCTGACAGGGGATATGCTTATTCCCTACCAATATGCTGGGGGAGGGGAAGAGGGAGGGGTAAGTATCAGGGAGGAAGAAGAACTATTTAAGCTAAAGAATGATATGGGCACAAAATGAAATGGATGAGAACTTAATCAGGAATAAATTTAGATTAGAAGTTAGAAGAAATATCTTAACCACCAGTGTACTGAAGTACTGAACAACTTCATAGGAGGAGGTTTAACGAAGAGATGTAAAGAGTTAAGTTTGAAGAAGGTGCATGATACACTTAAACCTTCCTTCCTGACCTGTGTCAAGGAACTCTTCCTGACCCAGGAGGTGGATGGGCCAACCAGAGGTGACACTCCACTAGACTTGGTCCTGGCCAAAGGAGATGACCTGGTGACCGACTTAAATATAGAGGAAAGTCTGGGCAACAGCAACCATGAAACCATCATGTTCGCTACCTGAGCTAAGGCAGACAAATTGGATAGTGGAATGTAAGTCTTAGACTTCAAAAAGTCAAATTTCAACAAGCTTAGGTCACTAGTACTGCAAGTGCTGCAGGACCAGGGACCGAAGGCGAAAGGTATGCATGAAGAGTAGCTGTTCCTTAAGGACACGATCCTTGAGGTACAAAGGCAGTCCATTCCCATGCAGAGAAAAGGTAAGAGAAGGGCTGGGAAGTCCTCTTGGCTAAACAGGGAAATCATGGTCCTCTTAAGAAAGAAGAAAGAGGCTTATAAACAATGGAAGCTCAGGGTGGGCCCCAAGGAGGACTATTCCACAACAGCCCGCATTTGCAGGGAACAGATAAGAATGGTTAACGTGGGGACCAAACTTAGATTAGCAACAGGAATCAAGGACAACAAGAAGTCCTTCTTTAGGTACACAGGGAACATGAGGAAAACAAATGGGAGTGTGGGGCCATTGCTCAACAACTCAGGAGAGCCAGTTACTGGTACCCAGGAGAAAGCTGAACTCCAAAATGACTGCTTCGCCTTGGTCTTTCACTGGACCAAGGGGAAAACCATGCCAGGTAGAGTAAAGGATGAGCATGGTAGGAATAATCACCTTCCTACTATTGCTGCAGAATTGGTGTATGAACAATTAAAAAAATGAGACATATACATGTCAGTGGAACCAGATGATCTTCATCAGAGAGCACTGAATGAGCTTGCCAAAGTCACTGCAGAACCCCTGGCAAAACTCATCCACAACTCTTGGCACTCTGGAGAAGTCTCCAAGGACTAGAAGAGTGCCAATGTTGTTCCTATCCACAAGAAGGGCAGGAGGGAGGACTATAGGCCAATCAGCCTAACTTCCAACCTAGGGAAAATCCTAGAAAAGTTCATCAAGGAGTCTATCTGTGATGAGCTTGCAAAAGATAAGATTCTGAGTGACAGCCAGCATAGCTTCATCATAGCAGGGCTTGCCTTACCAACCTCATCTCCTTCTATGACCAGGTAACTCGCCACCTGGACACAAGAGAACAGGTTGACATTGTATTCCTTGACTTCCAAAAGGTCTTTGATCTAGTATCCCACGATGTCCGAGTGAGAAAATTGAAGGATTGTGGGCTTAACTCCGAGACAATCAGGTGGGTGAGAAACTGGCTGCAGGATAGGACCCAGAGAGTCACAGTGAATGGATCTGTGTCATCCTGGCGAGAAGTGGGCAGCAGTGTCCTGCAGGGGTTGGTGCTCGGTCCAGTACTTTTCAACATCTTTATTATGGATTTGGATGGGGGGAGAGGGGGGGGAAAGCTCACTGGCCAAGTTCATGGACAACACCAAGTTATAGAGAAGCGTGGTCATGCTTGAAGACAGAGTACAGATAAAGGCTGACCTAGACAGGCTAGCAGGTTGGGCAGATCAGAATCTGATGAAGTTCAACATTGAGAAATGTAAAATGCTCCACCTCACGACGAGCAACCCCCAACATACCCACAGGCTTGGCAACACCAAACTGACTAGCACCATGATTGAAAGGGACCTGGGGGTAATACAGACCACAGTATGAATATGAGCCGTCAGTGCAATGCTGTAGCCAGCAGGGCAAATAATACTCTGGCATGCCTCAATTGATGCATCTTCAGCAAAACCAAGGAGGTGATTCTTCCACTGTATTCAGCACTCGTGAGACCGCAGCTGGAGTACTGCATCCAGTTCTGGGCACCACACTTCAACAAGGATGTGGACAAGCCTGAGAGAATCCAAAAAAGAGCCACCTGTATGAGCAGAGTCTTAAAAGGCAAGCCATATGAGGAAAGGCTAAGGGATCTGGGACTCTTTGGCCTGAAGAAAAGAAAGCTGAGAGGGGACCTGGTAGCAGCTTACCACTACACTAGGGGAATTACATTAAGGGCTCGGTGAACAACTCTTCACCAGGGCACCCGAAGAGAAAGCCAGGAGTAATGGCCACAAACTCCTGGAAGATAGATTCAAGCTCAACATTGGGAAAAACTTCTTCCCAGTCAGGGTATCCAGACTGTGAAATAAGCTCCCTCCAGAGGTGGTGCAATCACCTACCCTGGAAATCTTCAAGAAGAGACTGGAAGGTCACTTTGCTGGGGGCACCTGACCCCCCGTTATCTTTCCTGTTTGGTGCAGGGGGCTGGACCCGATGATCTTCCAAGGTCCCTTTCAGCCTTACAATCTATGAGTCTATGAATCTGCCATGATGCCTGTGGCAGCTGTGGCTGTACTCAGAGACCCAGGAGACCTTGCCAGCCTGACATTCCTAGCAATTAAGGGGGCAGACTGAAAGGCTCAGGGCTGCCTATACATATACTGTGACATGTTAATTGAGTCTGTTCCATGCTCTAATTAGAACGCTGCAGCATCATGTATATTAAGCCCCCATGTGTTTAAAAATGGCCACAGAGCACTTTACCTAAATGTCACTGAACGAGGTTTAGATAAAATATCCCACAACAATTTTTAAATGCATGGGGGCTTAATACATGTAACACTGTGGTATTTTAATTAGAGAGGCTGCCCAGAAATTGCTCTAATTAAAATGCCCCCCATCCCCTCCCCATGCATGCGTATAGATAGTCTAAGTGAAGGGCTGCAGGGAACCATTTGCAGCCAACTTGTTTCACAACACTGAAAATTTGCCAGTCTCATCCAACAAAAGGGACAAATTTCTAGGGTCTGATCTGCAGCTCCCACCTCTCAGTGCTTTGCCTGGGAGCCAAGAGTACTCCACATGTGTTCCAAGTCCTTGATGAAGAGACACACACTCCTGCTAATGTAGTGAGCTAGAGATGAAGTCTCCCCAATGTGGATGGTCAGGGTGAGGCTTAGGTACCATTCAAGCTCCATCGAGTCCTCATGCCAAGAGAAAGGTGACACATGGGCTCAGATATCCCATACAGGCACTCATCTTGAAGGCTGTGGATTCCACACCAGCCTGGGCCAGGAACGCTGGAAGATATATGCTAAAAGGGCGTGAAGTGTGCAAGCTCCTCTTCCCTTCCTGACCAGGAGCCCAAGCTCCTCTTCCCTTCCTGACCAGGAGGCCATCTGCATTTGTGGGGAAGAAGAATAATTACCACCTTGATGCGGCTGTCTAATTCCAGATTCCTCCTCCTAGATAAAGGGGCCATGCCTGCCCTGTGCTCACCACAGTCTCCCAGCCATGGAGGCCTGGCTTGCAGGTGCTCAGACTGGCCTTGAAGTGGTTTCCTGATCCAGGCCGTTTGGTCTCTCCTACTTCCTGAATTTAGAGTATCTGGACCAATAATTAATGATGTGGCAGGAGTCACAGAAATGTGCTGAGAGGATGTGGGTTGTCAGGGGCTAATCTATGTTCTGACTGATAAATCTGCTGCTTTATTGCGTATCAGTTAATCTGGCAACTTCAAGCACAGCTTCCGCTCTCTCTAACCCTGGTTCGCACCCTGCTTAGGCATTGGGCCCCTGACCCTGTCTCCACTACTTTCAGTATTTGAGCCCCACCCCTGGTTGGGCTCAAGGCAGTCATGTGCCCCTAAAGCATGACTGGAACCTCTTACCTGCCCAATGATCCCAAACTCTAACCACCAGTTTAACTATACTCAAAGGTAAGCCCTCTGGCTGTAACTCAAAACTAAAAACACTCAGGCTATAATGCAAAAAAAATCCCCTCACCAGATACCAACCTAACCCCCAGCTCTGGTTTGTATCCATCTGTCAGCTCTCAGAGTCTAACAGGTAACTCCAAGGCAGCTCAGCAGTCAACCAGGCACTCCCTTGCAGCCTTCCTGGCCAAGAGCTCCTTTCCCCGCAGCTTGCAGGGCTAGACTGCCTGCTCTCCTCCTTGGCTTTATGTATCACCTAGACCTTGCTCTGTTCAGTTATGTGAATCTGCATCTCTCCACAAGTGTTCCCTTCCTGTGTCTGATGGCCTGCCAGCTATCTCAGCTAGGGCTTAGCTCAGCAGCCTGCAGCTTGCCACCTGCCTTTTGCTAGCAGCCACCCCACTAATAGCCAGCTGGCCTCCTGGCAGCCAGCTCTCCTACAGCCAGTTTATTCCATGCAGTAGTCTCTAGACTGGCTACAGCCGTTCCCCTCTTCCTAATACAGCTCTCTGCCTAGGTAGGGGGATTCCTGGCTGCCAGGCTCCTCAAAGCTGGCCTCCATTCAGCTGCCCTGGGTCGCAACACCAGCATTCTCTCCCGTTAAAATGACGGGAGTCTCAGGCTCCCTTTCACTCCCTCACATTCCCACTTCTTGTGGTCTTACACATAGATTCATAGATTCATAGATGTTAGGGCCAGAAGGGACCTCAATAGATCATTGAGTCCGACCCCCTGCATAGGCAGGAAAGAGGGCTGGGGCTAGATGACCCCAGCTAGATGCCCATCCAACCTCCTCTTGAAGACCCCCAGGGTAGGGGAGAGCACCACCTCCTTTGGGAGCCCGTTCCAGACCTTGGCCACTCGAACTGTGAAGAAGTTCTTCCTAATGTCCAATCTAAATCTGCTCTCTGCTAGCTTGTGGCCATTATTTCTTGTAACCCCCAGGGGTGCCTTGGTGAATAAAACCTCACCAATTCCCTTCTGTGCCCCCGTGATGAACTTATAGGCAGCCACATGAGTGCTGCTCAACCTTCTCTTGCGGAGGCTGAAGAGGTCCAGGTTCTCTAGTCTCTCCTCGTAGGGCTTGGTCTGCAGCCCTTTAACCATACGAGCGGCCCTTCTCTGGACCCTCTCCAGGTTATCCGCATCCCTCTTGAAGTGCGGATTTTCTTTCACTTCCTCTTCCTCTATACCATGTCCCTCCAGACCCCTAAGCTGAGGTCAGTTAATGAGCTTTCCTGCCTCTTAGGCTCCTGAAACCCAGCTAGGTCCAGTCCCATGCACAGACATGCCCTGCATCCCCTCCATCAGCCCCATGGAGCTGAGGCACAGGAGCTTTTGAGAACCTTTTATGTCCCTGAGTCATTTAAGCCACTGAGGGCCTGATCCAAAGCTCACTGGAACTGCTATTAATGGAGAACAGCTTTTATTGGGCCCCCATGAAAGCCCAGGCATCAACAGGGCCATGGGCTATTGAACACCCCATAGCCATCCCTTGCACAAAACACTCTCAGCAAGCCACAGCCACGCTTCCAACCCCTCTCCGCAACTCTCCTTCTCTCCACCAAAAAAAAAGAATCTGAGTTTCCAAGAAGGAATGAAAGGGCATCCTGTACAATCCCATGTAAGACAGGAAGTATTAGCACAGCCAATTCCTACTGGCGCTGAGGCGTTCTCTCATAGTGACATACCATAACACAGCTGACCAGGCTGCATCTCCAAAGCACCATGATCAGAAAGAATCAAATAGATCCTGTAAGTGAGCAGTGACAGGGATGCACTTTTCTCACAGCAGGATAAAGGGGCAATAAAACTAGAAACATAACCAAAACCTGCATGACCACAGGCAGTCTGCAGATTACTTTACAAATGGTCATGACTGGATTAAAACAAACAGTGCATTTAACACTGAGGGCATGGGTCTGTGAACAAGCTCCACTGGGGGAAAAATTGTGAGAAAAAATCTGCTCCAAGGTAACTGCTTTTCCACACACTCCTGCCCCATGGTAAATAAAAGAGAATCCACTGTATCTTACCGCTCAGGGAAACAGGACCACGCTACGCCACATTAGCTTCCTTCTGCTGCAAAATAAGGAGATGACCATGGCCAGTCCCTGAGGTGATAAAGCCTCCCTTTTGCCTTGCAGTAACTCACTGGTGTCCTCTATGACAAATGCTGCTTGCTGAAGCACAGGAATGACTTGGGCATACATCAGTATTTCACAGCAAATAACAGAGCTCACCCTCCTGCTCTCACTGCCCTGATGACTGTTGTCTCGGCTCACCAACCCTTGTGACATTCACCCGCCATGCCCTCACTGCAGAGCAGCTCTCTTTTGCACAAATGTAAGTGACAGGACTGGGAACTGGGGCCGAGGTGCCTCGTTTTGGTGTTCATGAAGGCAGCGAGGCTGCCAGTGCTTCTGTACACTGCACTAGCCTTCCTCCCACTGACTCATGTCAGCCACAGAATCCAGAGAGCCACATGTGTCTTCTTCTGGGGATCCAGATGGAAGAAGGTGGTGAGGAAGACCCTTTACAAGACAAAACGGACCAGAAACAGGAGCATGCCAGACACCCTCCTGTTCCTGTGGGCAAGGTACACAAGCCAGATCTGCAAGCTGGTGACGAGCAGAGACTGGAGCCAAAATAGCCTGTCTCTCAGTCATCAGATATTTTGCAGGATACCTCCTGAGACCATGGGGGGTACCTGCACCAATCAATGGGAGACCGCGAGTCATGGAGCACCCATGTTTCTACAAGATCCTGAACTATTTCCAAAGTGAGTATGGGATACAGAACGAGGGCCCTGCGACTATGTCCAATCACAGGAAGATGAAGGAGGCAATCAGAGCCAGGGACATGCTGTCGACTATGGAGCTGCTCCCTGGCAACAGCTGCCAGGCCATGTGGGAAAGGATCTTCCACAAGGATCTAAGAAAGGACCACAGAGACATGAACTGGCCAATAGCCCACCGCATGCTCCCTAGTGAGGGCACAGAGACACAGAGAGGGGCAGAGAGCTCAACCCAGCTACCCCAGGGACATTTGCCAAGGCACAACAGAGACCACTGAGCACCTCCTATGGGTCTGCCCACATGCCACGGGGGTGTGGAAAAAAGTAAGTCGCCTCCGTGAAGCGGTGACAAGGGTTGAATTGACGACAAGAGAGGCGGTGTTGTATGGGCACCTGACTAAACACCAGGGGACCCCGACGGCCCACTTCAATCAGTTTGCATCCTGCATCAGGAGCACTCTGTGGAAGTCCAGGAACCTCCTGGGTTAAGGTTTGGGAAGAATGGTATGCTAGACAGTGTATATATAACTACCTATTTTTATATATACCCCTTATATTTTTCCAAAAAACAAAAACAAACAAACAAACCAAAAAAACAAAAACCCCAACTTGTTTTGAAAGATCTTGGTTTCAACCCAAAGTGAATCAGGCTCATTGTTAAATCCCCCAAATCCTTGTGGGATTTAAGACAAGCCCATTTCCCACCCCTCTCTAATGTGGGGGCAAGGATCTGCAATACCTCCCCCAGTCAGGATGTGTGTGTGCCCCTGGTCAGGAGAGGTAGCCTGGCATTCTGCGCAGACAGCCTCTCACTCACTGCACTCACCTAGGACAGGAGAAAGCAGGCATAGCTTCTGGAGCCGTCTTTCACCAGCTTGCATCCCCAGCCCTCATTTGGGACTATTAACTGTGGCTCTGGGAAAAACTCCCATGCCTTGTGAATAAGGAGTTTCCAGCAGGCACTGCTGTGGAGTCAGGCACACTGCCTTACCCTTTCTGCCTGCCTGTGACTTCCCATGTCTGCCTGTGCCCCTCCAGTCCTTCCCTCACAGGGGGTCAGTGCAGGGCATGTTATGGATTTAACAGAAATGGGGAGCCTCAGTCAGAAATACCACATCTCAGAGCAACTGATGCTTCTCTACAGGCTGAGACAAGGAAAGTAAGGCCTCAAAACATGCTCTGTCATGAAAGGCCTTCCCTGTCCCCTAGAAAGGGAGACTCCTGTGCTGTGATGGGTGTGAATAGGAAATCAGCTGGTAATGTGCTATTGTCTCTAAGCAACTCAATAATAGATGGGCTTGGAGTCCCAGGCCTTGGTCAGAGGAGATAAAGTATGATGCTGCAGCTGTGTCTGTGCTGCCCCTTGCTGTCACCAAGTACATTTTTATCAGGAACCAGAGCTGCACTGTACAGGCAAGCAAGTACAATGGAGAGGAGGAGGGAAGGACAGGTGGGCCAGGGAAGGGAGCCTGTGTTGCAGCACTCTGATTCAGTTTTCCCAGTCAAATGTCATTGAACAGTGATCAGGTGGAAGCTGAGAAGACCAACAGATATTCTAGATGGAGGGTTAGGAGCCCAGTGGCCCAACTCTGCTCCCTTAAATCCCAGTGACCTCCAGTTTCTGCCCCTCCCCAAAGACCTAGACTTAAAAAAGAGAGAGACCCTACTAAACCTCCCACCCTGGGCCCTCATCATCTCCATTCATTCTTCTGATCTAGATAAATGCAGCTGTTTCCTGTTCAGATGCCTGTTGCTTTGGCCCTGTGCCAATCTATGCATCCCTCTGTTGGCTCTTTTCTCCATCTAACCAGACATAAGCTGCTGGTCTTTACTGGCAGGGCCCTTCCTTGTCTTTCCCCCACCTACCATCGCCCATTCACAAAAAAGATGCCAGCTCCCAGCAGCCCACAATGCAGGCTCCATTGCCCAGTTCTTCACTTTCCAGCCAACACTTTTGTGCTTTGCTCATGCTGCCCTCAAGCTAGAGGAGCTCCCCTGAATGTCCATGAATCCACTTCATTGTCCTCTCGCAGCAACTTCAGAGAACTTTCCTTTGCCAAACTGAGGGAGGACTGGACAAGGGCAAGACTGCCGGGGTGCTGAGACCATGCCCTGTTATGATGCCCAGGACTGCCTTAATGTTTCCTTGCACTCCCTGGCTATATTCATCAATTGCCTCTTGTTTTACATGGGGCTTGTCAACTCTTGGGGCCAGGGTCTGCCTTTCTTGTTCAATGTTCATACCTCACCTAGCCCAGTCAGATCCTGGCCAATGACAGGGGCTCGAAGGCTTTCCATCCCCAGAGAGGTTTATAAACAGAAAGCCTTGGAACTGTTTTGAGCCCACGGAAAGTCCAAGTACTGGGAGCCCAGGCCATGGAGGACAGAGCGAAAACATCCCAGATGTGAGAGCCCAATAGTGTCTCCCAAGCCATCTGGCACCTAGGGTGCCAGCTGCCCCACATGCCTACTCTGCACATTGCTCCATTTCTGGATGGAGGAAGCAGGAAGCAGTGTTGTCTAGTAGCCAGTATACAGCACGATTACCACAAGGCTGGAGGGCACAGAAACTCTGGCTATGACAGAAACTCACCACTCGCTCCTGGGCTCTAGTGCCCTTGCCCTGGTGATAAGCCCCGTCAAGGGTAGTTCTGGTTCTGTCCCTGCAGGAGGTGGCAAAACCTAAGCCGGGCTGCATCCCTGCCTACTGCAGATCCTGGTGTCTGGATATGCTCTGTGTAGCAGCTGGTTATCTCTGGAGGGGCATGGGGAGTAGTGTCCGTTGAAGCTCTCAGTGCTGTGCATGGGGTGATCGCAGATTGCAATTATTGATGTCAACCTGAAGGTCAGAGTCTGTGATTTATCAGTGGCATTTCCCCTCCTTCTAAGGTAAAATTAAACAGCCGATAATGTGTTCAGATCAGGCCATCAGTGGGGAGGAAGGAGTCAGGGGAAGGCACATTTGTTTCCTGCCAGGTGAAGTGGGGAGACTGGTTAGCTGGTCACATCCCCACAACCATGGATCCAGGCTAGCCAGGTGGGCAGGGCTATGGAGAGTAGAGGTGCACAGTCAGGCCCTGAGTTACGTGGGGGATACATTTCTGAAAAACACTGTGCAAGTTGAAACTCTGTAACTCAAGGCATTAAATCAATGGAAAACAGGGGGATAGGGACCTGGGACCAAGATTTGATAACATTATTTCATAATAAAAGGATATTTAAAAACAAAATAATGGAATTAATAGTCTTATTAAAACCTTTACTCCTGGCGATGTGCTCATACAGAGACAAAGCTTTAGCCCTTTTTTATGCTCATTTTTTTAATGGTACGCACAGTCGATTCACGTAAACTGTATTGGCAAGCAATCAATGCAGGATTATTGCCTTCTCTTAATTTATCAAGGATTTCTAATTTCTGGGCCAGGGTGATAGACTTACATGCTCTTTTGGGCACAACATCAAAGGCTTTCTTTGACGCCATTTTTACATACATTCAGGGGTTAACGTAACCAAAAATGATGGACAATCTTGGAAGAGACGACAAGTGATGCTAAGCAAACTCCAAACTAACAACCGCTCTACTGCAACAAGTGTAAACATGAAGCAGGGTATCATGTAAGTTGAAACATGGTCATGTTATATAAAGTGTCTATACGTGAATCAGTGTAACTTGAAACCATGTAACTGGGGGTCCGACTCTATCAGTTGCCTGTTGGATCAACACCAATAAAAGGGGAAATGGCATTATCGACTATTGGCTTTTTTTGGCCATTGTAGCCAATAATTTTTACCAATAATTATGCCTTCTGGGCAGGGGCCTGGGCACCTGGGTTCCCTCTCCCTTGCAGGGCTGGGCCCCCCGGATGCCTGGGTTCCCTTGGGGAATGGTGGGTTTCCCCTTGCAGGCAGGCAGCATTCTAGCCTGCAAGGAGTCCTGTTTGGGTCTGCTGGGAGTGAGATGCAGGGGGCACCGTGTGCATGTGTGCAGCCGCATACACGCATGTGGCCAGGAATACAGCTGAGCAGCGTGGAAAGCAGCTCCCTGCAGATAAGTCTAAGGAGAGGAAGGGGCATGGAGAAGGGAAGATGAGGGGGAGGTGGATTGAGGCTCTCAGTGAGGGAGAGAGTGGGGCAAGGGTAGGGGACAGTTCCCAGCCAGGACGCTGTATGGGACCTGGGGCAGGCAGCAGGATGGAGCCACAGGTGGCTCATCCACAGGGCATGTGGAGCGCCACATGCCACCACTGTGCACACCCCCTTGGGGAGGCACGGGGGAGGCAAGTGCCCCTCAGATTTGTGCTCAGGGCAGGTGCGGGCTGCCTGCTGTGGGCTCGAGGCTCTCCACTCTGCTGCCTTTGCCCTGGGAGTCCGTGCCCCCCCTTCCCACCTGACAGTAGTGGGGGTGGCAAGTTGTGCCTCCTGCTGCCAGGGCACATGGCCAGCTCAGGGCTCCAAGGACAAAGGCAGCAGAATGGAGAGCCCTGAGCTCACAGCAAGCAGCCTGCCTGAGCCCCGCTCAGCTCTACTTAAAATTGTCCCTGCACTCAAAAATGGTGGCAGTAGTGCTTGAACTAAGGCTCATTCAATTTTAAAGTTTTTAAGTGTTGGGATGCTGATACATGTGACACAGGAGGCTGCTGGAGCATGCCCCCAAAGAAAGGTTTAGTTATGTCAGTATTTTAAAATGCCTTGCATTTTAAAGTAAGTCAGTTATCATATCAGCATTGGCTGACGTGGTTGGTTAATAATCGGTATCAGTATCAGCCAAGCAAATCTTTATCGGTGCACCCCTAGTGAAGCACACTAAGAGTACATGGGTCCTTGGGAGCTCTTACGGGGATAGACTTGATGAATGGATCAGGAAAGGGTTGAAGCCAACTTGGCCTGGTACCAGCCCACGGGGCCTGTTCAGTTTTATTCAGGGGCCTGTTCCTCTCTGGAATGGAAGTGCCACAGAGCAAACTCACCATAGCCAGGATGTGGGATAATCCCAGAAGCAGTGGGAATTGGATGCCTCCTGCCCTGGGGCTCCTGGAAAAATCTCTATTTTAAGGCTCAGTTAAACTTGTCTGGCTGAGACACTGTGCTCACACATGGTATGGTGCTGCAGGGAGAAGTCTCCTTGGCTGGGAGGCAGAGGTGTAATGGGGAGATGGGAGGGCATTTCACCCTGGGCAGCTCTGCCTTTCAGGAGTATTTCTGAATTTCTCTTCTGTGCCTGCCATTCCACTGGGGATCTCCCAGCCCTTTCTCATTCCCGTGATGCAGCTGAGGGAGTTCATGGCTTTCTGTTGGCAAATTGTCCCTCAACTGATTGTGACTTTCTCATATGTCTTCATTAGTTAGTGATTCACCCCTATCATTTCAGTTGATAATTTCTGGTCTGCAGCTTGCTCTCGAGCAGATGGCTGGGAGCTGGCTGAACAGTGCAAGAAGCAGTTAGCAGTTAGAGAATTAGGATCAATGTGACTGGCTCAGCCCCTCGGTTCTGTTCTGGTCGTGGAGATTCCTATCACGGCACTTTCCTCGGAGGGATGATGCTGTGGGTGTGGGTGTTCAGATTTGAGGCTCATAGTAAAACATTGTTGAGTCAAGAAAACAAATTTTGTCCATGAGTGAACTAAATTTGTTCTCAAGAGAGGTTTGAGTTTTCAGAGTTTATGATGTCCATTTAGGCACCAGCAGCAGCATGTGACAGATGACCAGTCACACATGAGGAATAGTGAACAGTGAAAAGTCATGGTGTTAAATTGTTGGTTAATCCAATTTGCTCATTCCCACAACTGTAATGGGCAATTACATACATGGATCACAGATAAATCTGGCTTGCAGACAACTGACAACATTTAAAGGCTGAGTAATGAGCAAATGGCTATGTGGAGCCAGCTCCATGCAGGAGTACAGAACACGATTGGGTTCCTTAGCCCCTTCAAAGATGAGGGTTTGTGAACCAGCTGGAGGTATAAAGACCCAGCAAACAGCTGTGCAGGCAGCTGGTGAGCTCCTGCTGATTGGAGAAGCAATGTCCTTTAAGTAAAAGTCATAACAAACAACTGAGCAGCTCATCTTTAATTCAGCAGCCCACTATAAATGAAGCAAGTTGTGAAGCACCCAGATATACATGACCCATGGTCTACTGTATTTGGATTTTCTAGCTTGGTACAAGCTGTACGAGCTGTTCCTTCCCCTCAGGCAATAAGCCACTTCACTCCAGACTTCTGTAGCAGGTACCGAGAGCCACGCGTCTGAAATCTACTGTCCATGAATACCCTGCAAAATTTGCTTTAAATTCATGCTCCCCTGCACATTGCCAGCTGCAAACTCCCTGCTGAAATCTCTGCAGCACTTGGAATGAAGCAGGGTTTGGTCTGGACCTTGCTTTGGCCTGTGGCGCAGGGCACATTTTCTCCCGCTGAGCAGCGACCGGGGGAAGACAGGGGCCAAAGCAAAGCAACTTGCTAACAAATAGTAGCTTTTGTTCCCAGGAGTAGCACTCTAGTGTCAGGAGACATTGCCTTTCTGCTGCTCTGACCCTGTGGAGCAGGTTCTGCCTCCTGTCTCATTACCAGAGTATGTGGCCAGGTCCCTGGGGAGTAAGAATTCACCAGAAATCTTATTTGAATGTAAAGTTATGCTAAGTGACACATGCTTCTCTCTTTAGTCCATCAATGAGAAATCCCATGGTGAGCCTTTGACACCCTCTTCTGGGGGATGCTCAAACTGCAGCCTTTCTAACCAGCATCTGTCAGGCCTTTACTGCTATCCTGACACCTTTCAGAGGGAGCTGGACCTGTTTGGGATGAGGTGCTGGCCCAGCCATACAGTATCTTAACCTTGGAGTGGAAGATGAGCGGTGCCCACACTAATCACTCCATTGTGGAGTGCTGCCCAGCCTTCCCTACCAATGAGATGGGACCTGCTGGCAAATTGGGACCCTTCCCCAGGTGTGTGACTACCACCTTCAATCCGCAGCAATGCCTCAAAAGGTGCTCAGGTGACCGAGCAAATAACTTGCATCATTCACCAGCAGCACACAGTTCCTGGGGTGAAGGGAGAAAACTGTCTTCTGCACGGTGCCATGACAAGCCTAAACTACTAGCTTGCAAGGTAGCACACGATGCATCCCACATGCAGCTGGGAAATCCTGCCTATATAATACAGAGAAGCAGAAGCCCAAAGAGGAAACCCACAGTGACTGTGACTTAGATGATTACACAGTCAGGTGGATGGCAAATTGGTTTATGGGTCGCACCCAGAGAGTGGCGGTGGATGGGTCGGTATCGACCTGGAAAGATGTGGGCAGTGGAGTCTCACAAGACTCGGTCCTTGGACGTAGTCAGGCACCGACACTGCCAGTGCATAGCCTAGTCCCTATGTTGTCATGCCTGCATGCAGCTACGTGGGCAGTAACAGAATTTCTGCCTGCTTGCAAGTTCCAAAAATGGCCTCATAGGTGACCTGCAAGAAACAGAAAGCCAGCCTAAGTGCCTCCCTTTGTCTAATAGCTCAGAGATCAGAGCACTCACCTGTGTTGTAGGAGAGTCAGATTCAAGTTCTTCCACCACTGATTGCTTAGTAATCCATCAGCTGTGCAATGTGAACAGCTTCAACAGGAAAAATGGAGACAGTCACATGAGAACACCCAACAGTACTTCATTAGAGGGAAAGGACCTGGCTTCAAGTCCTTCCAGTCAGGCAGAATAGTAGCTTGAACCTGGGTCTCCCATGTCCAGGAGAGCACTGCCCCTGGCCTACTTAGTGCAGAGCCTAAGGTACACAGCAGGCATGTTCTCAAACACAGAAGCAGATTCTGTTGTAGTTAGCACAGTATCCCAGCACTGCCTTCTCTCTGCATGAATCCTCATAATTACCTGAAGTGGCCAGTGGATGTCACCATTGATCTACATAACTGGCAGGCTAAGGTATCGCAGTCAAACTCATCAGGCCCTTCAGGCTATATGAGGATGAGGGGCTCGTCCCTGGCCCAGATCAGGCCCATGGAATCCCCACCCCGCTTCCTCCCCTGCACCCCACTTCCTCCACCTTCCTCTCCTATCTGTTCCATTGCATGTGGCATCTGTTCTGGTTGCTCTGGGATCTGCATCACACACAGTGCACACTCCAGCCAGTCTGGGACCCACACTACATGTGGTGCTGCAGGCACCAAGTGCAGCATAGATCCCAGACCAGCTGGGGTGAGCACTGAACAGGGTGTGGATCCCAGAACAGCTGGAATGAGTGCTATGTACTGTTCAGTCCCACTGTGGTGAGCACCATGTATACAGCAGGTCCTGGACAGGCCAAAGTGGACACTATGTGACATGGCACTCATCCTAGCTGGACTGTGGCACACACAGCACCCATTCCAGAATCCACACCCCACGCAGTGCCCCCAGCTGATCCAGGATTGTGCAGCACATGGCACTCACTCCAGCCAGCCTGGGCACCACATACAGGTTGTGTCCCAGACTGGTGGCTGGGGATCTCAGAACAGTAAGAATGAGCAGCACTTGTTCTGGGCCATACTTGCAAGGCCAGGCCCTGTGTGGATCAGCTTAAACCTGGGGTCAGCATCAGGGCAGAGCAGGCTACTGAAGTCCT
>NW_005842725.1:0-9911 GCF_000455745.1 Alligator sinensis | reverse complement strand
AGTCCTGTGCTTTTCCCCTTCTGGCCAAGTAACCTGCCCCTCCCTGCCCCTTACCTTGAGAGCAGAACTCAGCTGTTACAGCATGGGACATGGCTCCAGACCCTTGCACCCCAGCCAGCTGCCATGTCCCCACATTGCCCTGATGTCCCATGCTGCTTTTCCCTGACTCCTGTCACACTTCATCACTAAAGCGGGACAGAGGGTGGGAGAAGCTCCCTTTTACATATGGGCTGGGCTTGCTGAGGTGAGGTTGGTAGGGCAGGTTGAAAGCCCCATCCATGCACTCACATGTGTTCTCATTAGTAGCAACCACTGTCCTGATCTAAGCTGGGCACCTCAGCTTACAGCTGTGGCTAGGCAGGCCACTCTACTGCCAGGCCAGGCTGGGGCCAGCACCTCTCAGTGGGAAAAAGGGGGGCACTGGACCAGATGGCAGGTGCCCAGGTGCTAGTTCTGTCAATGGTGTGCTCTCTATGGGCCCTGCTTCCTGTATACATGCACACACAGGCCCTGCAGGGCTGTTACACAGGAGTTTGTGGGGAGAGAAAGCTGTCTCCTGTCTGCCATGTAGTGACATTCCTGGTTTTCTGCACTGTCAATGCCAGCGCCAACCCCCAGCCCAGCAGGGCAAGAGGGACCAGCCATTTACCCTGCCTAGACCTCAGGGAAGCCTGGAAACAGCAGCCTTTTCCCTGACAGTTGGAGGGAAACAGCCTTGAGGTATGCTGTGAAGAAAACAAGGGAAAGGAGACCTGCACTTCACACCCGGACCCCTCCCATGCCCCAGGCCTCCCATTCCTACATGGCACTTCCTGGGTAGAAAATTACATGAATATTAGCAAGGTCCAGAATTGGGGTGAATGGGCAAAGCCCAGCCAGAGTCAGTGAAAGAAATGGTGGTGCCCACCAGAACATACAGAAACACTTCATGGAGACTGCCTCTCTCCTGCTGCCTTTGTTGTGGGCATTTACACATGTACAAAATGAGTGTGAAACACAGCTGTAGGTGCCACATGAGATGCAAAGTCACCACGCACAGGAAACAAGGAGTGTTTCCTTCTTAGCTCTGTCAATACGCATTAAGCACAACACACAACCCTTGCTATCGCGCCCTGGCCCACACATAGCCCTGCTACCATCTCTGAGTCCTGGCCAGTCCTCACCTGCCCTGGATTTTCACATACACTCAGCTCTGCTGAGA
The DNA here is from genome assembly GCF_000455745.1 of Alligator sinensis. Taxonomy (NCBI): domain Eukaryota; kingdom Metazoa; phylum Chordata; order Crocodylia; family Alligatoridae; genus Alligator; species Alligator sinensis. The sequence continues at coordinate 8,710 of NW_005842725.1, read as the reverse complement.
CCCTATCAGTCCTGACCTGTGCCCCTTCTTCTGTGACCTGATGGCTATGACTGCTGAGATGCGACACCTCTATGAACAAGGGACCCAAAGCAGGAAGGAGAACTTATCAAAATGCTGGGGTGTCAGTCTTTTCTGTCCCCCTATAATGCTCCAATATGTACTGGGGGTGACAAAATACTTCTGATATGCCTATAATGGTCAAATCCAAAAGGGTCAGTGCAGGAAGACAACACAATGTCTTCTCTAAACATTCAAACACAAACCTGATTTTGCCAAACATGGGAATTCCCAGGTTCAAAGGCTGTATACAGCTAAGAATCCATTTGGGTCCTGCGATAGGGATGATAAACTTATATGGAAAGCTTAGGTGGGAGGTAGGACAGTGGACAGGCCTTGCTGAAGGGTCTTGCAGAAGTTCCTGGGACCCAGGGATGATGCATCTCACTCCTGGCCTGCAGCCCCATTCCTTCAGCTCTGGGTGTTGTCTCTCATATACACACACCAGTCTAGGAAGGAATCTCACCCCTGGCCTAGAGCCCACAATTAATCCAGTCCTGGACAATATTCCACAGCTTTTTTAGTAAACCAACTGAATAGTTGGAGAAGTATATCTTAGCAAGCTTTCGGGTTGAAAAACCCTTTGTCAGGCTGAGGAAGCACCTGCACTTGGTGTGTGTGCTCTTTCTGGATGGAAGGAATAGTAAAGAAGCCAGAAGCTGGCCTGGCTTGCAATGCAGGCAAGAAATCTAGTCAGTGAAAATGGAAATGGAGGCGTCAGGGGGTGAGGGACAGGCTGGGGTGGGGGGAAAGGGGGATATAGCAGGTAAAAGTAGAGAGGTACCTGGGGAGTCAGATGTCCGGCAGGTTGTAGTGTGTCAGAATTCCAATGTCTACATTAAGTCCATGACTTTCTGTACCTAGGAGGTTGATGAAGTGCAGTTCTTAGGCTTGTCTGTGCAAAGTGGGTTGTAAATTCAACCGAACACTGAACCTCACTAACTTCATCACCAGAAGCCAACATCCTACAGCCCAAAACACACCGAAGGGATCCAGACCATGCCATGACAAGACATGCAAAACCTGCCAACAATATCTCCAGTATGGAGATATCTTCACAATACATATCTCCATCAGGGCACCAAGTAGTATGATGGGGCCATGAGCTGCCTGAACCCTGGCCGCTCAACTAAGGAGCAAGCATCTCCCCAGTGCTCTGGGTGATCTTGTTCACCCTTACATTGTGCCCCGCTTTCTGTCCTCCTTTCCTCCGCTGTTCTAGGGTGGCCTGCCTCTGCTTCTTGGGGACAGGGGCTTTGGAGCTAGAGGGGGACTTCTTTTTGGGCATGCTCCCATTGGTGTCAGGCTGAGGAGAAGCAAGGGCATTGGGGTGGTGCCTGCAGAGATGCATCAGCATCCCCGTGGTGCTCATATGTTTTGTTTCCTTGCCCTGGCTGGTTTTAGCTTGGCAGTGCAGGCAGATAGTGTATATAGGATCATCTGCCAACTCAAAGTGATCCCAGACCACACTACCCGCTCACTTCTGCACACTTTTCCAGCTCTGCAGCAGTGCGCCAAGGACAGTAAACCCCCTGCCCAGAGCAGGGGAAAGCATGGGGCCGCCACTAGCCCAACAAGGACCATTCACACACATATTGCAGCCACAACTGGAAACAGTAATTTTTTTTCCATTGTCAAGCACTGGGGACTCAGGGAAATGGCAGGATGCTAGCAAGAAGACATTCCAGTGCAGAAATGGAGCTAGGCATCAGGGCATAGGATGGTAGTGCAGAGTCAGGTCCAATCTTTCAAGTACATTTTAAGGGGGGAGGGTGCAAGCTGGCCCTTTGGGAATGCTAGTTCTTGCCAGAGATTATCAACATTGTCCGAACTTGCTGGTTTGTGTGAAAAAACATGCTTTTTCACTCCTGGGCTTAGAGCCAAGCAGCTTGGGGCCAGGATACCCCAGCAGGCAGTGGAGCAGAAGTGTGAACGAAAAATGATTGAAAAAAGTAAGAAATGTGAAAAACCAGGAAGCAGGCCCAATTCAGACCATTGGGAAGGAAGCCAGTGAGAACAACTCTGGCTCTGTGTGACATGGGGAGCTAGCTGTTTGCCTTGGAGCTGCTGCAGCCAGGGACTAACTACAACCTGTGGGGTGTACATGTGGCCCTGTACAATGCTTGCTGTGGCTGTACAAGACAGGGCATGAAGAGCAGGGAGGCTAACAGCAGTGGGGTGGCCATGTTATCCCACCTTTACCAGGGCTTTACCAGGGAGTGAGTTCTCCTGGGATGTGGCACCCCCCCACCCCCCAAGTCCTCACTCATTCCCTCTTCCTCAACCCTGCCACCTCTCCTCTAGGGTGGCCATCATAGAGGACATTCTAGTTTTCTGTTACTCTGTCCTCGGTCTTCTATTAATACAAAACCCGATGCCTTTATGCCCTCTGTTTTTCTCTTCAAGAGAAAACTAGAGGACATAAAGGCATCTGGCTTCATATCAATAGAGGACAGAGGACAATGATGGCCACCTTACTCCTAACATTTCCTAGTAGACCCACTTCCCCACAGCACAGTAGGAACCACCCCCTTGACATGTCACTCACTAGGCCAGCACTGAGCCAAGACGTCACTGATGGCTAGGCCATGCTGAGGCAAACCCTGCAAGCACCCAAGGGCCAAAGAGACAGGGACGGATCCCCTCAGCACTGCTTCTGAGCTGCCTGTAGTGCCTGATGTGCCCCAGCACCCAGCCTCTGGGTGGTCCCTCTGGGGAGGGTCATGAAAGGACAGAAAGGATCCTGCATGCTGTGTGATGTGAGACACATTCCCCTCAGGAGCAAGAAGCAGGTGACCCCTCTCAGAAGGGCCCAGTACTGAGCCAGCAAGGGGCAGGTAGCTGCTCTGCCTGCCTGAGAGCCCTGCAAGCCCTTTTTCATGTAACAAGCTGGGTTCTTGGTTTGAACAAGAAGCGGATTTGGTTCTGTCTTGGTGTCCCACAATGTTGGTTGGGTTGTGGGAAACCTGCTCCAAGGAGAAGTCACTCCATCATGGTGAGAGGTGTTGGGTCCTATGTCTAAAAGGAGGCATCTGGGTTGCAGTAGTGATGCCATGTGGGGCATGATGTTACTCCGATGTTGCTCTATACCTCTTCAGCTCCATGTACCCAGGGCAACAGCAGGGTCTGCAGAAAGCCCATAAGCCTGAGATTGGCCATTTCTTCCTCTGAATAGCTATTCACTTGAAGGCTTGGGTCTTTGCTGCGCAGAGCACCTAGAGGATGCAAAAGAGCCAGTGCTGCTCTGTGGGTCTGGGATCAGCTGGTTAGCCCTGAAGTTAAGGTGAAGGGTTTATTGATCCCAGAACTCCAACTGCTCTGCATCAGGCCAAGGTGTGGGGTCAGCCCACGTCCCCTGGCCTCAGCTGTTTGCTGATGGCACTCTACAGTGAGCAATTTCCTCCTGGGTGCTGGCTGGGCTCTGTTCCTCTGCTGCTCGGTACTGGAGAGGGACGCAGGTGGGTGGCAGCCCTAATTGATGCTAATGGTGCATCAGACCCCTAGAGCACAGCAGGGCTCCCTGCCCTGCAGAGAACCAGGCCATGTCTCACCTGGCTCTCCCCAGGTGACCAGACCGCTCACACAAAGATAATGAGTGTCCTGGTGTAGAAGGGAAGAGGAGAGGAATGAATTTTCTTTCCACTCAAAATTTCTAAATTACTTTTCCTCTATCAGGAAAGAAAGAAACCTGGTATGTAGGCAAAGAAAAGCAATGCTCCAAAAAGGAGGTTAAAATGGAAACTGGTCTGCAGCCTGGTCTCAAAGCTCTCTGGTCTAGTCTTCCCCAGGGCTAGCTGAGGGCAGCCAGGCCAGTGATGGACTTACACTCCTGTCAGCCCCAGGCTTGGATGGATTTCAAAGCTAAGTCCAAATGTTCCATTTCCAACCCATTTCTGACTGGAGCTGAGGCAGCGACAGAGCTACTCCCTGTTCTCCAAATAAGCCAGCCCTGCACCACCAGCAGAACCCCAGAAACAGGTGAGTGGAGGCCCAGGCTGCCTTTGGGCCATCAGCACTCGCTGTGGATTGAGCACTGAGTTCTGGCGCTGGCAGTGACAGGGTCTCTATGTCCCAGCGCTGCCGGCATGAGCTAAACCTCAGGGCCCCAAGAGCTGGATGAAAGGGTGGGCACCCAGTGATCTCCAGCACTTCTTACAAAGCTGCTTGCTGCACACATCACAGCAGTGCCTTCCTCTATACTAGGATGATCCATTGCCAACAGCTGGTCTGGCTGTCCCAGAGCCCTCTAGCTTAGCTGGGCCTCACTGGAGACTCACCCAGAAGATTGCATGTCTCGTCCCAACCACAGGCAGGAGCACTACTTCTCTGAAACTCACTGGTGTTTGCATGGCACAGTCTGGAAATGGTATGACAGGGAGATAAGCTACATCAGGAAGCAGAGAGCACTCTAGGCACCTGACTCCAATTGCTCATGATTCCCTATCAGATGAGCAGGCACACCACAATGCATAGCCAAAGTTTCCCAGAAGATTTGCAGATGCTATCAAATATGCTGGGATACATGTGTACCGTACAGTGTGCTGTTAGTGTCCGTGGGAGCCACTGCATGCCCACAAACACTGCAGCATGTGTAGCGAGCAATGCTGCCTACATCTCAATTTGTGTGTGCTGACAAGCCCCCATGTGAGAAGCCCTTCTCAGAGCCTGTCCTCGGCAGCATGAGCTTGTGGTCCTCTCAGCTGAGGTCAGGATGTGGGGCCAGCTTGCACAAAGTATGAATGTAAACCAGTGTCATCAAACTGCACACTGATCCTGATTTGGTCTGATTAGGAACAAATTTGATCTTAAAGGGGTGTCTACACATGTGCTATTAATGCGCTGAAAGCTTACTGCACAGTAAAATACTGTGCAGTAAGCGGTCCTTATGAGTGAGTTTACATGTGCACCTGTCAAGAGCAAATTTGCTCCCAATGGGAACAGCTCAGTGCAGGGCTACTCCTGCCCTGCTCTGCTGCCGTATGGCTCTAGGCTCCCTTGGGTGCCAGCCTCTGGCTGGCAGGGAGCCCTGGAGTCAGGCCTAGGCTCCGGGGGGTGGGCAGCTGCCTCCTACCTCTGGGACAGCTGCCTCCCACCCCACACCTTTGCCCCAGGCAGCTGCCTTTTGCCCAAGCCCCACTCCAAGATCAGAGTGGAAGCTGGGACTTTGTCCCCTGCCCTAGCAGTAGGCAGCTGCCGGGGTAGGGGACAATGTCCCAGCCCCAGCTCCAATCTCGGAGCCAGGGCCCAGCAGGCAGCTACCAAGGCACAGGACCATGATCCAGCCCTGACTCCAATTGGCCCTGAGGAGGGGACAGTTCTCCCACCCCCTACTACCTGGGCTGGCCAGGAGCAATTTGCTCCAGGTCAGTTGTCCATCTGCGCACTACTGCACGGGACATCTACTACCTGTATTTACAGGTACAAGTTTCCCTTGTTTGATGCTGTACATGTGTTCCTGGAAAATGGAGCATAACTCAAATTTGCATAAAGGGAACTCACTTTACAATGTAACAAATAGGGATACGTTCCAAGACCTCGACTGTACTGACCCCCAGACCCATTTCTACCACTTTTACAAGACAATTTTGGTACTCACCAACAGCAGACAGTACACACAAGCACAGGGTGGTAGTGAATATTACCATAATGGGGATGGCAACTGCAGAAACACATGTCACAGAGCAAGGAGCACAGATCCACACAGGAGACTATATTTTGGTGCACGTCACTCCCACAATGCAGTGCACAAAGCAGCTGACTGCAGGCTTCCACCACACCGGTCGCATAAAAGTAAATTTACCTCACATATAACAAATGTTTAGTGTAAAAAGGATCAGTGGCGGGCGATACGTAGGGAGTGCACATGCACCCCCTGAGAGCACTGGTGCACCCCCTGAAAGGCCGTACTTCCCGCTTAGGCGAGTAGAGGACCATGGGGCAGGCAGGCAACATGGCCTCCTTCTTACTGAACTAGGTGCTTTCTCATAAGCTCTGGGCCCCCAGCAGCCCAAACAGACACAGACCTGATGCAGGAGCATCAACAACAAGGGACTTAGAAGAGCTGGAGCCATAGAGGCAGGTTTTCCCCTAGACAGTGACAGAGCTACAGGGCAGGGTCTCCTCTATAGGAACAGTCCTTTCCACCTCTGGGGAAGGTCCCTTTCTAGAGCTAAAGGGGCAGATTCCTCCATAAAGATACAGGGGCATGTTCTCCCTATTGAGTTATAGGAGCAGGCAGGATTTATTTGCGGGGGTGGGAGGGAGTCCCCATGCTGGGCACCACTCTGTGCTGGTATCTGATGTCACCACTTAACTTTAAAGATGAGTAAAGGTGTGGGTGTCACTGGGTGCTGGGAAACCTAAGACGGCTGCCTCTCCTACCATGTGTACAGACTTATTAGGGCACCTCCTGATTAACCTCCAGGAGCTCTGGGGAATAGAGGCACAGAATTGAGGGTCTTGCCTTCAGAATCAACTGGTGACAGAGCAGGATTAAACCTGCTAGGACAATGCCAGCCCCCAACAATGTCTGTTTCTAAGCCACCGTGAAGCTGCACGCTGACCATTATACTGGGCTAAGATCTGGGACCAGGTTGGCTAAGTCCTAGTTTTCAAGGCTGTCTAGAAGGCTTAACCATTTAGAAGCTGGTCCCTTTAGTGGAGCTGGCATACCTCAGTGACCTGAGCACTGGCCTGGGAGTCAGGATTCTGGGGCTGTACCCTGTGAGTGCCCCCATTCACAGGGAGATAGGAATTAAAGGCAAGAAGAAGGGAAGCCCCGGCCCCAATTTTCTTCCCTTCATCCAGAGGGATTCTCAAATGAGCCTGTAACTAATCTTAGTCAAAGCATTTGGTCACAACACATTTTTGACAGACAAACCTGTCTTGATTAACCTAATATTTTGTGAAGTAGCACTGATTGACAGTATTCCTGGTAACTTTACTGCTTTGAATTCTTTTCATTTAGAAAGATTCCAAAATTTCTGTTTAGAATTTTTATATTATTTTTACAGCATGTCAAAATATTAAATTACTGTGACATGATGCATCACTATAAATGACTTGCTATAACATGACATGATACTTTAAATAGTCTATTATTTAGTTTTTCATTTATCTATAAAATCAATAAAAACGCGCTAACTAGTACTTATTGAAATTTGAAACGTATCTCATTTGCATTACAGAGAAATAGTATAAAACTGACATCATGAAATAACCAACACATAACAAATATTGCAATAATACCCTCAGAAAGTAACATGCTAAATGACATTTCATGTGAAGGCAAAAACATTCTAAAATGTTGGAAAATTCCCCCATTTTGTGGGGGATTTCATTAATATTTGTTTTCATTGTGACAACGAATGAAAGCAAAGTTCATAATGTTAGCAGTTCCCATGCACCAGAAATTCTGAATTTTGATGAGCTGTTTGTAGCTTCCGTCTTGAGACCTGTGGAGCTGGGCATAAAAGTTGTGCTCAGCCATGCTGTCCCAGCTCTGAGGAACCAAAAGCCTTCATCCCTAACCCAAGCAGGTCTTGGCATACCAGCTCTTCAAGCACAGATTTAACCTTCAAACACTGAGCTTTGTGAATTGTGAGACCTCTGCCTTGCTTCAACTCATGAGACAGCTGAAGTTCAGGTTCAGTGAACCACTTCCTAGACAGAGTTTATTCAGTACGTTGATTTGTGATGGCAGCAAGGTGAGATGTTCCTGTTATTAAAATGTGCGACTTCCTTACAAGTGTCATTCCTTAGGGCTGTGCAAAACAGCACCATTCTGCTTCGACTTCTGTGCAACACAACAGTGTCTCGTTTCGAGTTTCATCTAGTTTCGAAAGCACAGTTCTGTTCCGTTCCGTCAAAACTGTTTCACTGTTTTGACATTTTGCCCATAAGCTATAATGGGGAAGCATGAAACTGCCTATAAATTTGTCATGTCTGGCCTGATTCAGATGAAACTTGCAAGGATGGTAGTCTCTTATGAGGGCATGGAGCCTGCCAAGTTTCAAGGAGATAGGTGCAGAGGTTTCTGGGAACCTGCATCTCACGTTATTGACAAACGGGAGCCGGGGAGCAGGAGCAGCCTCCTGTTATCTGGCAGGCAAATCGGGGGCCTGCACCCCCGGGAGGAGTCTGGTGGAGCCCCGCAGCCCTCCCGGGGGTGCAGGAAGGCCCCAATCTGCCTGCTGGATGACAGGAGGCTGCTGCTGCCTCATGGGGCTGGCAGCAGCACCAATCTTCCCAGTGCTGGGTGCAGGCTACACCCAGCGCTGGTCCCAGCCAGCAGCAGCTGCCTCCTATCATCAAACAGGCAGATCAGTCCAGGAGGGCTGGAGGGGCTGTGCCGGACTCCTCCCGGGGGTACGGGCCCCTGATCTGCCTGCCGGATCATAGGAGGCTGCTCCTGCCACCTGGGACCAGCACTGAGCACAGCCCACACTCACACTGAGAAGACTGGTGCTGCCACCCCACCCCGGGGGGTGGGTCCCTGCCGCTGGCCCCAGGCAGCAGGAGCAGCCTCCTGTCACCCGGCAGGCAGATCAGGGGCCTTCCTGCAGCCCCAGGAAGAGTCCGGCATAGACCCACCAGCCCTCCTGGGGTTGCGGGCAGGCTCCCGATCTGCCTGCTGGATGACAAGAGGCTGCTC
>NW_005842724.1:778179-811124 GCF_000455745.1 Alligator sinensis | reverse complement strand
CAGCTGCATTAGAAAAAAACCATGCTGGGATAGTACTGCGCAGTAACACCGGTTACTACACAGTCATTTAGTACTTGCTTATGCAAGTATTAAATGACTGCACAGTAACAACTCCACAGTCTGCTGTTCGTGTAGACACAGAGTATATTTTTGCTCTGGAATCTTGAAAAAATCTCATAGAATGCAAACTGAACAGCTTTTGATCAAGATTTCTGCACAAAACATTTAATGTAAAATGGACAAATAGGACAGACTCTTAATAGGCTACATCCATCTACAATTACACAAGTACTTACCTAAAATCCAAGATGACTCGGAATTTAAGATGACTCCCCAGTAATTAGATTCTATACCTGGAAAATCTAATTATTGTAGAGTCATCTTAAATTTGTCTCCTCCATCGCTGCAGTGTGGAAAGCAGGGACATGGAAGGAGGAGATGGGTAGTCGAACGGCTTGACCCCCCTGTTCCCTGCCTCCTGCTACCTATCCTCCCTCTGCTGCCTGCACTCCCACCCACAGTGTCTGCATCCTTGGCACTGCCCCTCCCCCTGCACTTGTTTCCTCACTGCCACCTGCCTCCCCCACCACCACTTACCCTCAGTTGTGGCTCTGGCCCTGGCCTTGCTCTGGTTAGGCAGCAGCAGTTGTGACAGTGGCAGCTTGTCCTGGCCCTTTCCCCATCACCGTGTCAGAACTGGAGCTGCTCCACTTCTGCCTGGCTGGGTAGGGGCCAGAGACACCATGTGCTCTGTGCCCTGGGACAGAGTGAGACTGGAGCTGTGACTGAGGGTAAGCAGTGTCTGAGGGGGCAGGGCAGCAGCTGTGGCTGATTCCGACTTTGAGGTCAGGTCAGAGACAGAGCTGCAGCAGTTGCTTGCTCCTCAACCTTGTACCTGAACATAAGACAAGGGGCTTTCACTTCCCCCTCCCCCCCATACTGGACTGGAGTAAATATGATAGTATGGAAGATAACACTGACATACTGAAAACATCTTAAGGGTGCCCAAACTATGACATTTCTAAAAAGTACCTTAAGAAGGAAGCATTTTTGTGTGACCTCAACAAAAGAATGGAAAGGCTGACCAAGTGACACACTGTGTAGAAAAATAATGGCGTTAAAATAATTATAAAATCTGAACAAGAGGCCTGGAAAAAATAAACCCTAGACAGAGACAACTGGTCTCATCTGACTTCTTCATTTATTCTTCAGCACCATCATGTATAAGGCAGAAGTCATAATGAATCCTTTGGTTACTAGACTGTACACTTTCATAAAGCAATGCAATTGCATAAAGCATATAATTATGTTCACAGAAACATAAGAACTGTATTGAGTGCTTAAAAACTAGAGCTTTAAAAAATAGTTCATATTAAAAAAAATATTGGCAGAATATGCTACCTTTTGAGATCACTGTATACTGCTATATCATCAACAAATATTTCTTAAATTTGAGGAAGAAAGCCAATGTAATTCCAGAATAACCTTTTAGGAAATAACTAAAGCCTTCACAGCATGTCTGGTATTTATTACATTATCTTGACAGGGCAATTAGAACAGCAAATCACAATCATTCTTTTAGCTACTAAAGGTTGATTATCATCATCAACAGCTTCAGTGGAGCAAAAAAACTGCAAACTAAGGCAAAAAAGCTACTTAGCTGAAAACCGGGAATTGCCCTGATGTATGAGACCAACATTTATCAACACCTGGTTCACATTTATTTGTACTGCTGATGTCACTAATTCTGACATGGCTAAACAAGCCTTTTTGTAATAGAAATGAAAATCAAAAGTGACATTTAGGACATAGGATCAGCTGCATTTCCAGCAAGATGTAATCAAAGCTAAATGTGGGTTATTCAATGCAAAAAGAAAACAAAACTAAACTAAAAAACAAACAAACACTGAATTTATAAACTTGGCAACAAACTGATAAAAAGCCTGTAGCTCTGGACCTCATCCATAGTTATCTATTCTAAATCATAATTAGCTACGCTTTAAAACATCATTGAGTCCCCAGCTGGACTTTAGAACTTCAGGATATTTTTGCTAAGACTGTTGAAAACCAGATCCAGGTTGCAACTTATTTTTAAATTTTTAAGTCACAACTCAATATGGCATTTCCGAATTATTTAACTCTATACATTACTGGCAATTCCCAGGGAATATAATTTGGGTTATAGCTATAATATACAGAAATTTTGGAATTGTGAAAACTTTAGTCCAGTGATATTTGATCAATCAGTAACCCCCATAATGGGTACCTTGCTAAGAAACTGAGATTATTATTTATTGCAAATATTTTCCTAGATCCAAATCCCATAACCTTTAAAGTGTTTTAATCAATCTTATTAGCAGTAAGTAAGGAACTAGATGCATTATGTCCTCCCACTTCCTTTCTAGCCTCAAAAGGCATCTGTTACAGGACACTTGGGATAAGTTTTAATAACTATATTCACTTCCTACGAATGTCACAACAGCAGTGTCACTGGTAACCAGCTACACTGTAGAAGACTGAGCATTCAGAAAGAACAGATCTAAAGGCATTCTCATCTGCTCCCTGCAGACTATGGAAATCTAAGATAAAATAAGCCCTTGAGTGGCTCTGCCTAAACCTAGGGAAGTGCCTGAAAAAGGATGCAACTGCTTTAGAGTAGTGTCTTTCATTCCTCCCACACAGCTACAAATGAGAAAAGAAGGACAAGCTGCAAATCAGACACTAATTATAACCCAATTTTATTCTAGTGTTTGGGCTACTTTACCTTGTGCCAGCAACCCACAATTCACTAAAGACCAAAGGTTAGCCAGGAACTTAGCTTACTGCAGCCACATACTATCTACTAACTGCAAAAAAATATATCGACCTAAGTGTTCCTTTGTTCCCCACTAGGAGAGGTTGCTGGTTATCTGCTACATGTGAAAAATTTATCATCATCTCCATTTCAGAATTCTCTTTTCCTCACTGTTTCTGCACTTGGATAACTATACATTTCAGAAGTGGTATTCTGTTTTTTAAAATGGCAATGTTTCAAAATTCTGCCATCCCTTTTTGGGGGTAGGTGAGGGAGACTGAAGTGTTTAGAATAAGAGTCCTGCAAAATAATGTTCTATAGCCCTGGTGGGCAAGCATTCCACAAGTTAAACGTCACTAACGCCCCACATACCTCTCTGATCCCTAACCTCCCACCCAAAAAGTGTAGCTGGTAGAGTTTGTGTCCTAAGGCACCAGAATGGAGGCAAGGGTGCTCTGGACACACGAACTGGAGCAGGGGCAGGACACTGCTATGAGAGGAGGTGTCACCAGCAAAAGCCAGCCTATCTCCACATTTTCATACAGTAAGTGAGGATCCAAAGCCCTTAAATTAATTTGGGCAGCTGCAGGACCAGGGAAGGGCTATCCTGGCACTTGGAGGACACCTGCATAGTAGCATCCAGGTCCTGCTATGCTCCACACAGGTGGCAGCTCAATTCTCCCTGCCTCCATTTCAGCACCAGACTTTACTGAGAGCATCTGGACCGCGCATGCCACACATGGCAGCTGTCCGTGCCACTTTTGGCATGCATGCTGGGAGTTGGACACCCCATTCTGTATTTATCAAAGGATATTAAAGAAACAGCAGCAAAGCAATCTTTTTGCCACATACTTCATATTTGTTTTAAAGAGATCATATCTATAGATTTAAAAAAAATCATAATCTCCAGCTTATTACATGCTACCTGATGAGACTATCAACCTGTTTGCGATATAGTCACTTGCTCACTGATATAGTCAGTGAACTGACTACCACCCATTTTTATGAAGTCCTCATAATTGAATTTTTGGTCACTACAAGCTGAACTAGACTTAGCTTCATTTTCGCTGAACCATATTTGGATTTTGGTTTCAGTCCCTAATGAGCATAAATGCCCATTTCTACTTTTCTAAAATTAGTTTTTACAAATGTATCACTGGTAAAGGAAAATTGCAGTGATTATTTATACAACTTTACATACCAGAGCTAAATATGAACTTCTCAGAACACATCCAATCCCTCCATCTACGTTTCTGATTTTTTTGAGACACTATGAATACTTCCCCTGTTTGTAAAAGCCCTTGGAAATTTAGCTAGAAGAAAAAACCTTAAGCAACAGAAGTGCCTTGTCTTTGTCCTACTACATTTCCTATTCGGTAAAATCCAAACAATCTTTTAAAAAACCTCTCATGTCTTGCTTATACAGAAAATTCTGAAAGCATGTTAACGTAATAAAATGAATTTTATAGCCGAGTCTGTACCACCACCAAATCAGCAACCAACTACCCCATGATTGCCAATACACCAGTAGTTCATCACTTGCTTTCTTTGGCTACCAGCTATTGTCCTTATAAACACAATTGGTAGCAGACTGTTGCAGTGCTGAATGTTCAAGATCCAAACTCTGATCATGATGTTACACTTGTACAGAAAATCAGTTTTTACCTTTACTAAATAATGCAAAATAGAAAAAGTTACATTAAAGAATGTTATTTATGTTTTGTGTTCCGCATTCTCAGTTTTTACCGATTTTCACTGATCAATTCCCTGATTTTTTTTTTTTAAGTCATTCAGTTTTTACTGATTTACACCCGTTTTTCAGTTCAAATCCCTGTTAACTGGCACTAGGGGGGAATGGCCCATTCCCCACTCGTACTGGTTAACAGGGATTTGAACTGAAAAACAGGTGGTGCTGGTAAGCTAAAAGTGCCCCTGTGCTGGTTACCCAAGGCACAGGTTTCTGGCAGGACAAAGGAGTGCGGGTGGTGGCAGCAGCTACATGCAGAGTTGGGGGTTGGAGGGGTGGCAGCGGCTACACAGGGGCTGGGGGAGGCTGGCTGGAGCTGCTGCCTGGGGGCAAGGGGTTCCAGGCTCTGACCCTGGGCAGGGCAGGCTGGTCCACAGGAATTGCTCCAGAGGCGGGCGGGTCTAAGCTGCACCCTGGTGGCTCTGGCTTCGGCCCTGCCCCGGGTGCTGGGAGCCGCAAGCCCCACTGGGGGGCAGGCAGGAGAGCCTGGCCCCACTCCCTGAGACAAGCATTGCACCCAGCCACTCTGCACAGGCCTGCAGAGCTGGAGCTGCTGCCAGGTGGGGCAGGGTGGGTGGTGTTGGGTCCCCCCATCTTAGATAAAGGAGGCTTGAAAACAAAAGCAGAATCAGAGGACTAGGGCAAAGAGCTGATTTGAATATTGAGAATCACACCCCTGGGTGGGGAGAAAGTATGCTAATGAAACATACATGTATGGAAATGAGATACATAGCTAAAACACAGGTATAGAGACATGCTCAGTAAAGAACTCCTTGCGTCACTCCCTTATAACCAATTAGCAAACAAGAATGCTTATGAAGGTCCAATACTCCTGTATAAAAGATGCTTAGAATTAAGAATCTGTGTGCTTGTTACGTGAAATTATTCCGCTTGCACCTTGTATTGCTAGCAATAAATCTTCTTTATACTTTCACCCCTGGTATCTTTATTGGCTTTTGCATACCGGGCACGATCCCAGACTTGAGCTGGGGCTCAACAACTCCACATCCAGTTGCGTGCCACTCCCCCTTCCCCCCAAATGCCAGGACAGCCTGGCAGCAGGCTGCTACAGCAGGGGGGAAGAGCGAGAACACAGCTAGGGAAGAAAGGCAGGGTATGGCGCCATGTGCTTCCTGCAACTTATCTGGGAGCACCGCCCCCGGGAAGGGCCTGGCACAGGCCCCCCAGCCTGCAGCCCTCCCGTGGGGTTTGTAGCAGCAAGAGCCCCCCCCCCCCCACCCTGCACCCACCTGCATCTATTATAGGGAGGCAACCATCCACCCTCTGGATCAGGGTTCTGCAATGTTTTTGGCCATGGCCAGAGGGCCAAAAAACACTCCAACCTCAACCCATGCCTTGACTTGGCATGCCAGAGGCAGAGGGTCAGGGAACCATGAGGGGCCCAGATCCTTGTTACTGGTGACAGATGCATGCACACCTCCGGGCTCTGGCATGCAACCTGGGGGTTGCTGGCCTCTGCTCTGAATGACTGTGTACACGTAAGAGGTCTATGACCATCACACCAAGACCTTCAATATGTAGGCCTAGGCAAGAATATGGAAGAGTGGAGGTTGCCCAAGACCCTACCATCCTCCCTTTAGACCACTGAGACAGAATCCAAATGCAAGACCGAATCCAGTTGTTCAGTGTCTCAATGGCTGTAGCTTCTGCCAGACAGCAGCAGATAAGAACTGTTGCTGACTGCCTAATACCTCAGTGAGGGCACATTTCTATCAGCCATTTTTTAGTACCGATAGCAGCAATCAGGACTAGGGTTTTCAGGCAACCTATACTCTCCTTACTCTGGAGGTTACAGCACTGAGGTATTTTATAGGAGCTACCCCACCAGGAGGAGCCCCACTATGTTGCTACAAGATCCTCCAGTTTGATTCTGTGTACGACTAAACTGCATCCATCTATTATAACCTCATTACAAAAAACAAAAAACACACATACTATTCCCCACTCCCTCCCCCAGAGTCTCCTTTTCCTTCAATGCATAGGCTCTATGCATAATGAAACAAAATTGAGACTGCACATGTAACTAAGTTCAAGAAATCATTCTGTAACTTAAATGGTCTTCAGAACTGTTATATAGAATAAAATCATTTTTAAAAAAATGTTTAGAATTGAGCTATTTGTTCTCTTTATAATTTCAGGTTTCACATTAAGAGCTGCAATTTCATTTATTCTAGATCTTCCTAGAAAGAAACACACTTTAATTCTCTATAAATCAGAGATGATAAGGACGATACTGTCATAACCCAAAGGTATGATTGTGTGTGCGCTTCGGCACCAGAATTATCCCCGCCAAATTGCAGCTTCATTGCACGGTGGAGTTTTCTGCTGCAGAGGAAAGCTCCGGTGCAGGGACGAGTTTCCCGCCTATTTGTAGCTTCTTTTGCAGAGTGCATTTCTCAAGTTGCAAGAGAAATAAACGGTGCAAAGGAGTTCCCGCCACCTGCATGCAAATTGGTTCCCCGCTATTGGCTAGTTCTAAATTATTCCCACGTGGCGGCTAACGATTGGCCTGTTAGCCGTATAAGAGGCTTGAGCGGTTTCCGCCCAAGCCGAAGAGGACTCCACATCCATCTCGTGGGGACTCTGGGTACACGGCAGGGAAGTAAAGACCCCTGTGTGAGATTCAGAGGAACTTGGCGACTTGATCCATCGCCCACCTCTTCCCGTCTTCGAGCGATAAAGATTATAAGACGTATCTACGAGTCCGATTTTGGTGGCGCGCTCACCCAGAGCATCTGGAGCTCTGTTTCCGTGGAGCCTAGCAAACTCCACGTGACCGTTCGTGTTGTCTTTGTCTGTAACCGCAACTCAAGCAAGTTTTCCAGCCTACACCACAACCATCTTTGGTGTAAGTAAACAATCTTTAAAACTACCGCTACGAGTCTGTGCCTAATTCTAGCTTGTCGCGCCCCTCTCTCCGACCCCGCGTGCCTGGGCTGCTGGCCACAGCCCACGTGCAGCACGAAAAAGGGGCCCGGCTCACGCCTGGCCCGCACAGATACCAGATCTTTCAGTCAAGCAGCCCCTATTCCTCCCCCTCCCTATCAATCAAAAACAGAATGGTTACCTTCACTTATTTATGGATTGATGTTAGATTCTTTTGTATTCATAATTAACTTTTGATATACATCAAGTCATAGCTCATCATTGGACATAATCATATAGAAGCATATTGGATGCACTGGAAGCTTCAGTAAATTTGTGCTCCTGTGAAGTACAATGCTTCCTGGAGCTGCCATGAAACATAAATCCTGCAGTTCCTGTAAAAGAAATCTGTGCTGGCTTCTTTCAGGAGGAAATTTCTTCAGCTGTTATAGATGGCCCTATCCTGCACTGCCTCAGTACAACAAGGTAACAGAGGACAACAAAATCCTTTCCCCCCAGCCTCCCGCCAAAACCCCCCACAAAACTTGGGAGAACCAGAGAAAGACAATCAAAGGAATCTCTGGGAAACTTCTCATGAAGAATGTAGAACGGATGATTTCTTATATTTTAGAAGACATGGTCAAACATTTAATGAATTAACTCCTCTTGGGTGAAATGGATTTCCCTGCTACATGCCAATATCCCTAGAAATTACTATGTTGCTCTTCATTCAGCAGAGATGTACTTAAACTTACCATTTTATGATTTCGCATCTAGTTAGGTTTAAAATGGCATTAGTCCGTAGCAACTTGATTTATACCATTTTTGATCCACGATTTTTTTTATGAATACATTCAATATCAAAGTATAATACCTTATCCAAATCTCTAGAGACTGATTTAGCAATGATTATACATCAGTTGTTCAGAAAAAATGAATGCAGGAGTAGCACTTTTGATTTCAAAAGGAGAAAGACAATTTTAAGAGAAAATGATCCCTTTCCTAAGAAAGATACTGAAACCAAACCCTTTGTAATTAGCAGGGGAAAACTTGAGGCTTTTAAATTTTATATTTTGTTATAGTTCACTTGCTCCTGTCAATGAAGTGCGTATGGCCCTGGTTTCCTCAGATTAAGGTTCCTGGCACATGTTCATTTAAAAGCACCAGGGGATCTGATCAACTATTGCAACAATCCTGCCTCCTGCCATGGAGACCCCGGGACAGCCCCAGACAAGTTTGAGATCCTGGACTGCCATGGCTGCTGATTGCCAGTCCTGGCCCTGGCCAATATAGGACATGCCACAGGTGCATAGAACATTTTTATGGCTGACTTGTCATGTTATGGCACCTTAAATCAGATGCATGTGTAACACTTTCTCATTTATGCTACAATTAATACACTGATTACTGTATATAACATGTAGGGAGGCTGTAAGGTTCCTCTGCTTCCCTGCTCCCCCTTTCTTATTCTATCCCATTAATCCCAGGATGCTCTGCCCTGTGTCCTTTTCTCCTGCAAAAGGGATCTATTTGAACTTTACAGCTTTTCAATATAAAATGTTTGCCAGGAAGGAAATAGGTAAACATTTTCTTTTTTCTACCATACTATATAACTTACAAGACTACCATTAGAAATGAACTGAAGAATTATTTTAAATGTTCTAAGTTAGCAATATGTATTTAACATTTAATGTATAACTGCTAGTGTATCACATAGGCTATGTACAGATGTTCAGTTTTTCCAGGCAGAGTCCCTGCTCTCGCAGGAGAAACCATGAATGTATAGAATGTCATTATTTTTCTCCAAGAGTAAAAGTTGCCAAATGGAGTGGTTCCTGGGAGAATCTCTCTCAAAAGACTGAACTTGTGTAAAGGAAGAGGTCCAAAAGAAGCTGAAGAGCCATGCTCCAGAATCCCAGTAATGTGTGCTTCCTCCCCCTTCACAGGACTGTGGATTTACTGTTCCAACCAAGCAGGGAATAGAACATTCCTCCTCCAAGCTTTGGATGGTACTGAAGTAACTAGGGGCATGTTCCGCTCCCAATTTTTTTTTAGGAGCCTGAGTTCCATTCAGGCTAGACCAGAACCAGCTGTCCCAGCCCCCCTCCTCCCCCCCATCACTGCCACCCCTCTTATCAGTACCCATGTAACCTCAGGCCTGCCAGGCTGGACAGCAGCACTTAGGTGCTGGGAAATGTGGGTACCTGTTGGTCTGCAGCTGGGCTGGAACATGATGCACAGAGTTCAGGGTAGAGAGCTCTGTGTATATGACAGGCACAGACCTTCTCCCTTCATGTGGCAACCCCCTTCCCTCCTTTTCTACTAAAGGTATGACAGATCACATGCTGTTAAAAATATTCATTTTTAGTGCTTAATATCTTTTTGCTATAGAAAATGAATGTTTTTAGATACAAATTGAGTGTTGTTCAGTAGGCTTTACCTTATAGAGAAGGAAATACTCAAGTAGGAGTGATTCTAGGTGTTCATAACTGCAGTTAGAAAGTAAGCAAGTTGTATGGAAACATTTTGCATACCTTTCCTGCTAAATAGATTTCAGTGATCTCTACTATTCCTGCCTATGAAAACCTGTAAGCATCCTCACTGCACCCAAACTAAACCTCTGTAGTTAAGAAAACTAAATACCTAACTAAAGAATTTTGCTTAGTAATTACTTCCAAATCATTAAATGTCTTTCTGAATGCTGAGTTATGTTATCAATTTATCACCATAAAAGGTATACTTTGTCATGCTTTTGCAACTTAAAAGTACAGTAAGTAGCTGCAGTATTCTTGTTGAAATGCATAGGACTGGGAGTCAGACTATCTGAATTCTATTCTCATCTTTCACCCACACTGCTTAGGACATTTCTGTGGTTGCAGTTCCTGTAGCTGAATACTATTGCTTAGTTATTATTCAGAGGCACAAGGAGGTCTAATTCAAATACTAAAAGACACTTAAGCAGAAACAGCTTTAAAAATGGAATTGCTTTTGTAGTATTCATGAAGTTTCAAGCACTCAGTATTAGAAACTACAGCTCCAGAATAAACAGAGTATAGAGAAACCATTTAAAGGCAAGTTCAACTACACCATCTAATGATCAGGTCTATAGCTGAAAGGGACCATCTCTAAGGGTCTTCAAGGACACCAATTTAGTTTCCCTACCACTTAGATCATGAGTTATTTACTAGGGGTGCACCAATAAAGATTTTCTTGGCTGACACCTATAGTCGATTATTAACCAACCATATTGGCTGATAATGATCCAATAACCGATTTACTTAAGTTAAATCGGTGGGGCAGGGAGTGGAACAGAGCCACAGGATGCTCATCCAGAGAGGTATGGGGGGTGGCTCCCCATCACTGCATGAACCCCACATGGGAGTCATGGGGGGCATGTGCCCTCCCCCCCTGGGATTTGTGAGTGGGTTGGATGAGGGATGCTTTATGCAGGCTCAGGAATCTGCTCTGCTGCCTTTCTCTTGGGAGCGGTGAGTTGTGCCTCTTGCTGATGGGTGGGCAGGGGACGTGCGGCCAGTGTGGGGCTCCTGGGGAAAAGGCAGCAGGGCAGAGAGCCCATAGCCCCCAGAGGACAGCCCACAACTGCCCTCGCCTGTGGTAACCAGAACCAGAGGGGTTACGATCATGAGCAATAAATATATGCCCCTGGAGACATCCAGGCAATTGTCTAGCAGTTAAGATTAGCTAATGCAAAGCTTGCAAATTTGCAACCTGCAAGTGGAATTTGTCTGTCACAATTTAACCGAAGTGTTGAATCTAACTATTTGCACAGATCATGGGCCCCAAAAATAAGCAGAACTACAAGATTAGCTGATCTAACAGGTTTTTTAAAGGTCAGCCATAACAAGATCTGACCACCTAATATAATTAGCACATTCCTAGGAATCCAAGGAATGAGAAACCAAGGGGTTGAGCTTGGGCAGGTAATGCTAATTTCAAACCTCAAAGTAATGTGGTGCAATTGCTTATTGGGTGAACCTGAGTTCGGGCGGTAACCTTTCATGATAATTTCTAACACCTTTTAATCCCATAGGGTAACAGCTATAGGGCAAGATAGTGAGCGACTCTAAAGCCAACAGATTAGCATAAAATAAGGCATAAAGGAATGTGCATGTCAAGTGACCAGTTAGAAGGATGGGACAGAAGGACCATCACTATACCAAGCCTGGACCCCGGACTCCCAGTGTGAGTGAGGACCGGATCCTGACCAAGGGACCTTCCTGGTGACCCCTCAGACAGCGTTGATCGGGGACGCCTGACTTCGCTGGAACAACTTGGCGTGCACCTGGCATAGAGGGACTGCTGATAAATTGCCAGCCTCATGTGGGAACTCTGTCATTCTGTCCATCTGTTGATATCATTTACTATTAGCTCTTTATTACTGTACTATCTGTTTGTCACATTAACTTTTCTGTTAACTGTTGTATGCTAAGCTACAAGTAAATTTGCCTTTACTTCACTCCTGACTCACCTCCTTGATCCTGAACCGAGCAGCCTAACAGCTGATACACTAACAGCACCTATCCGGCCTGTGACACTCGCCCTGCTTGGCTCCGCTTAAAAGTGTCCCCACTTGAATTAATTAAAGCTCACTTGTAGCTCTACTGTAGGGTCTCCGCTCTACTGCCTTTCCCTCAAGCGCCCAACGCCAGCCGTGTATTCCCTGCCCGCCCAGCAGCGGGGGGTGGGGGGGGGGCGGTGGCACAACTCTACACCACCCCGACTGCTGCTGGGCAGGCAGGAGGTGCATAGCTGCCACAAGGCTCCTGAGGGAAAGGCAGAAGAGCAGATAGCTCTGAGAATCTGCCTCTCACAAATCTTGGGAGGGTATGCCTCCCCAGAAGGGTGTGTGCAGTGGCAGGGAACCATCCCACCCACCTGTGGCTCTGTCCCACTGCTGGCCTCAGCCCCGGGTCTCATTCACCGCCCTGGTTAAGCAGCACCCTCAGCCCCTGCCCAACTCTCTTTCGCACCATGGGGGCCTCAATCTGCACCCCCACCCACTTCCTTTCCCTCCCCCATGTCCCTTCTCCTCCAGAGAGTTACCTGCAGGGAGCTGCTCCCTACGCTGCCTGGCTGTGTTCCTAGCCATGCGCATGGCACCTCCTGCATCTCACTCTTGGCAGCCCCAAGGCAGGACCCCTTGCAGGCTTGAATGCTGACTGCCTGCAAGGGGGAACCCGCTGTTTCCCAAGGGAACCCAGGCATCCAGTGGCTCCAGCCCTGTGGGGGAGGGGGAGCCCAGCTGTCCAGGTATCAGTAAGCATTACAAGCTACAACAGCCAAAAAAAGCCAATAGGTGATATTGTAAATTTCCCTTTTATTGGTGCCAATTCAATAGGCAACCGATATATCAGTGCACCTCTATTATTTACAGGTAACGTTAATAAAGGTATAACTAATGCTGCTCAAAGTG
Source organism: Alligator sinensis (assembly GCF_000455745.1). NCBI lineage: Eukaryota > Metazoa > Chordata > Crocodylia > Alligatoridae > Alligator > Alligator sinensis. The sequence continues at coordinate 798,263 of NW_005842724.1, read as the reverse complement.
TAACATCCAGTGGTACTCACTGACCTTTGATTGTAAGCCAAATACCAGCTTTTGGGCATAGCTGAAGACAAAAATAGTGAAGCCACACAATAAAAATAGATTTCTGCTTTCCAAATGTTTTGAAGACTCTTGTTAGTATATATCCTAAAGCAGGAAAATGTTGTCTCTCTCTTACAGTAGGCTCCCTTTAAAATAGAAGCTACGGTCCACTCAACTTTTTGGAAGCTCTTATAATAGTTTCTCATTATTTACCAAGACTAGAAAACATGTCATTTTTTAGAAATCTTCTTGAAGTGCACAGTCAGATGCCAATATGGTTTTGCAACAATCGCAATGGCTCTGAAACCACTATAACTGCAATAGCATCGTTTCAGATTAATCTTAAAAATGGCTTTAAAGTGGAAAACAGCAGGCTTGGGGAGACAGAAAGAAATCAAAAGTCCCAAACAAATAAAATACTACTTCAGAATAAAGGTCTATGCTCTTACGAAGGAAGTGTTTTTGCTACTGAAATCATTGTGCATAACAGGTCTTTACACCAATGTATGTTTCAAGGTATTTACCTTAGAAAATCAGAGAACTTGGAATTCTGCAGCCTATACTTCTGTAGTTGAACTTGAACACATAAGACTTAATAAAATTAACTTATGTAAGGATTCAAGTGCTATGAATCCCAATTAAAATAATGTGTTTCACACTATTTTGTTTCATAAAGTGAACAGTCATGATGATAAAGCAACACAAGGACTGATACCAGGAGTTTAATGAAATTCAAAAGTGAGAAGCTTCGGTTATAGTTTTCCTGCTGCCCAGGGTTCTCAGCTTTGGTATATTGTTTTAAATGATCATTTGAGGAGACTGCAATAGATCTATTCCCTATCAGGAGAATGGGAGAAGACCATATCCCCAAGAATATTTTGTATAGTGAGATTTGAGATGGCTCTAGAAAGTGTGGTTGTCCTCTATGGTGGTACCATGATGTATGCAAAAATGATATTAAAGTCATCTAACATCAATGTAGAAAGCTGGGAGAATCATGCAGAACCCCATCTGATCTGGAGGGAACATCTGGTACTGGGTGCAGTTCAACATGAAGTGGCTTTGATCCAGAGAATGGAAGCAAAGTGAGGAAGAAGAAAGCAGCATGCTATAAACTGGGACTCCAATCTGTGAAACCTGCAACAAGCCATCACTCTCAAAATGGGCTTAGCCACCAACAGAATCATCAGGCATCTGACTAGATCTCTTACGTGTACACCATGATCCTGAGGATCAATGTTTTCCTATATATAATTCTTTGTTTGCCTTTAGGATAAATATTTAAATAGTAAAGCACATTATATTTTTATGAGAATGTATCACAGCACTGAGATCAATATGCCTATTCCATTATGCTATTAAAAAGATAAGCTCTCCAAAGATGCTATTTTGATCTTTGGTGATTATGTCCGTGGCAATTTGGTGATCCGTGTTTAGCCTTCAAGAACCTTAATGTGTGATCATTCATGTTTTAAGTATTCTTAATAAGAGCTAACTATATTTTGTAATCTCATCCTTAGTTATGCTACTGGTTCCAGTAATTCCTTTTAGGGATTACTCTTATATGTACTGACAAAGGTAAACAAGCCCATTGAAATTGATTGCTCATGAGCACAAATTCCTCCCCTCCCACCAAAGGATCAAGGATATCCTGCTCCTGAAGCAAAGATGACACTCTGAATTCCTTATTCTGAACTGTATGTCCACACTGTAACCTATTAACAAATCCACTTCAGCTTCCAACACAGTTCTTTCATCTGTTTGGTGACCTGCAACTTCTTCCATGATTTGACTCTCATTATTTCTACACTGATCTTCCCATTCCACTTTGAACAATTATATTAGTAAATGATTATAAAACTTTTTAAAACACCAGCATTTAGCACTGGAAGAGAATAAGAAATCCATACCAATAGAAAACTAGGAGGAATTCAACAGTTCAGGTACAGTTTGGGCAGTAGAAAGATCCTACACTGGCTACTCTGGGTCCACTATTGAATTGGGATGCATTTCTTTGGCAGAACAGCAGTCCTCCTATTTTCCTCCTATATCTAGCAAAGCCAGTAAACATGTTGTGCTAGATTAGGGTCAAGAGTTTTCAGTACTTTACAGAATCACACACAGAGAGCAAGTTCAATTCTAAGCTTCTTAGTATTCTTTTTTTTCCCCTCACAATTCTTTTAAGTCTCCTGAGGACAGACAGATGGTAAGGTAGGGTAGTACACTAGAGTCAAACTAGCTCAGGGAAGCATGAATTTTTGTAGGCGACAGCCAACTTTGTCAGATGCAGATAAAGTTCAGTAGCAGCAGTCCTTTCATCTTCCTAACTGAACTATGGAAATTCAGTGGAAACAGAAAGGTGTAAAGTTTAAACAGGTAGGCCAGTAGCTGTGAAGACAATCAGAATGTGGTAGACACAGGCATACTGGTTGACCTTTCTTAGAATACACAAGCTAATTATAAAACGTAAGATAAATTATATGCATACTAAGATTCAATATATAGTGGTTATACGCTTTCTTAGGTGGCAGGGGTAAGAACAAGTCAGTGAAAGTGAGACTCAGAGACTAATTTTATAATGCAGAAGCTAATTATTTTTCTGCCAAAAGTCAGTACTTTTAGTAGCACTAATAAAAAGGATAGGCTTCCCTCCTCTCCCAAAATCATGTCACAAAACAACTGTGGTCAGAACACAATTGTGTTAATATGAACATTACTCAGCTGCTAAACTGCGAAATAGAAAGATTTTAAATGAAAAGCTCAATGGTATCACAGAATTCCATTATATGCTACATCCTAATTGCACTGGCAAAAAACATGAGAAATCTGGAAGACTAAAGGGCTTCACTATGCAATTACTGAATAGCTAATCTGCTTAATATCTAATCACAAGGGTGGGCAAAATGTGGCCTGGGGGCCAGCTGCGGCCTGCCAGACCATTCTATCCAGCCTGCGGGGCCCACCAAAATTAAGAAAATTACCATTTATCTGCCCCTGGCTGCCTCTCACGCGGCCCTCAATGGCTTGCCCAAACTCAGTAAGCAGACCTCTGCCTGAAATAATTGCCCGCCCCTGATCTATCAGAATGAAGTTACAGCGTTTGTTAAATCACCACTGAAATGGGAACCAAATTCTCGTACTGTCAGAAATGCAAATAATTACACACTTCAATATTATGGTGCTTATAGCAGGAGGCTTAGAAATTCCAATAAGATGCATCTAAAATCCACAGTAAAATGTACAGTGTAATGTATGCAGGGGTTTAGGTTGTAGCCATGTTGGTCTAAGGACATAGGCAGACAAGGTTCCTTGGGTGAATTTGATATATGTTATTAGACCAACCCAAATAGTTGGAGAATAGTTATTAAGCAAGCTTTCAGGTTCAAAAACCCTTCGTCAGGCTAAGGAAGCTGCAGCAGTTGGCGTGTGCTCAACTGCTGCAGCTTCCTTAGCCTGACGAAGGGTTTTTGAACCCGAAAGCTTGCTTAATAACTATTCTCCAACCATTTGGGTTGGTCTAATAAAAGATATCAAATTCACCCAAGGAACCTTGTCTGCCAGTGTAATGTATAACATTTACAAAAAAAATAGAAAAAGAAAAAGCACCCTGAGTAATTACCATACGGTTTTTTTTTCTTTTTTGGGAGGGAGAGATCAAGTTGGCATCCAGTTTCTTTTGAATCTTTTACCTTCCCTTAAATCTTTTCACAAGGTCATTCAATCTGAAACCTCATTTAGAGCAGCAATCAAGAGAAGCTTCCTTTCCTTTATTCATTTCTAAGTAGGCTGTTCTGTTTTGTTGGACAGAATATGCCAGAGAACATCATATCTGTTTCTTCACTTTCAGGTTTTACTAAACCCAAAGCTATGGGGTTCTTACTAGCAATACTGAAAGTAAAATTATTAAGAAGTAATACAGACAGAAATAGCTGCCCAGCAGACATCAGCTACGCAACTTGTACACACAAGAAATGCTAGCCAGCTCATACTGTACAAGATACTAGGTAACAGACTGCCACTAATACCATTTTTTATTCTGAAAAATCTCTCTCTCAATTTAAAGCCATCAGCATAAACAATACTTTGATTAAAGTTGCTTTGAGTGCCTTTTCTAATTGGGCATTCCTATAAAAAATGTTCTGATCTAAAACTCCCCCAACTCTGATCTGTTCTCAATAAGACTCCAGAACTTCCAGTCCCTTCCTCTTACAAGACAACCTGATACAGACATCTAAAGAGGAAGACTTCCTCACTAACCTGCAGTTGGAAAAAAATCTGATACCAAGGGAAAGCTGTCTAAAGGATAACCTGTTCTGCTGTGTTGCCTACCTTTAGACTGATTATACAAGAAGAAAAATAAAATCAAAACCATGCCACAATAATTAAAAGTAAAGCAAAAGGTGATTCAGAGAAATGCACACATGGAATGACTCAGTAAGGAATCTCTGCAGTTTTCTGGATGTAGAAATAGGGAAAATTGTCCGTTTTACTCTTGACAAAAAGCAAATCTTTACCTATCTGGTACTAAGAAACATGCCTTGGTGTGTAACTTCCCGGGTAAGAAAAATAGTTCAGGGGGAGAAGTGGGGGACGGACTCCAAGCTGGGGTTTGCCAAGCCTACACAGGAATGGGGGGCCAGATGGATTGGTGCCCTCCCTCCATCTTCTAAAATAACCCCCAATAATCAGATTTTATATATGGAACATTTATACATTTGTTATAATGTTCCAGGTCTAGAATCTAACTATTGGAGGTCTGCTTTGAATATATCCCCCTCCCACTGCTAAAGTAGGGAAAATATCTAGGGGGAGGAGGGAGGTCAGATAGCCCCCTTCCCCTCTGCTTCTCCTCACAGCCCTCCCCACCCCACTCTTACCATCAGACCCTGCTCTTCCTAAGCACATGGAAGTGAGGAGTAATTTTTAAAATGCTTGCCTTGAAATTAAATACAACTGTAGTAATTTGCATATTGTGCCCATAGACTTAGTTCATCCAGAATTGAGGCATGTTATCCTTTTTTGGAAACTGCTATAAGTTTTAACACAGGTACTCCCTAAACACTCTTTTAAGTAGCACTTAGGCACCTATTTAAATAAAGTACAAACCTTGAATGATATTAGTCAAAAGCCAAAAGGCTCATGATTTACCATATAGCACACTGGGCTAAGACCCAGCATTTCAAGCCAACTCAGCACTGCAAAGCAGTATATTCCAGATACCCACCCATGAAGGATCCATGTCTTAATTAGCCACAGATTATGCCACGCCCAGCAGATTGGGGCCCCACTCAATTTACCCCTGCTCCTGCTTTTGCAGCACTGTTACTCACCACCAGGGCCTCAATCTAGCCCCCGTCCCTTCCCTTCCCCACAGACTGACCTGCTGGGCTGGGGCAGCGCTTGCATGCATGTGGGCACTCAACCCCCCATCCCAGCCTTGGATCAATGCCAAGAGGCTCCAAGATCTACTACAAAAGGCACTGAGATCCACCAGTTGGTGACCACTGATCTAACTTAAGGTAGTAATTTTTGTAGTATTCAGCTGTTATCAAAATTATACCTTTTCTTCACAAAGCTGTCAAAAAGAGTGTTTAAGTGATTAAACATGTTTTTATGATTAAGTTGAAGTGAAAAAGAAAACGACCTACAATAAGAACTCTAGCTTTTCCAAGTTTTTTTTTTTACTTCGAAGATTTGCGTTGTTCTAAACCCTGATTCTCAAGAGGCAAAGGAACGTGTAGCCAAGTTCCTGACAACAGAAGACAGACCTTAATATTACACCACAAAGCTCTTTCTAAATCAATTACTGTTGACACCCATACCCAGAATTAATGGCCTTCTGTACTAGTAACTGTCTAGAAAGCACAACAGGCAGGTTAGAAAATAAATGTTGTTTAAAAACTTACTTTACAGTAACAAAATTAATAAGTAGACAGCACTGAATATTCAACTACAAGGTAAAACTTCAGAAAAGTTCATTTGATAAACTGGTATTTTTCTTTTTACAGTTTTGCATTCAAATGCAAATATCTATCTATCTATATAGGTATCTATATAGATTCATAGATGCTAGGGTCAGACGGGACCTCACAGATCGAGTCTGACACCCTGCCTAGGCAGGGAAGAGTGCTGGGGTCAGATGACCTCAGCCAGATGCCTATTCAGCCTTCTCTTAAAGACCCCCAAGGTAGGGGAGAGCACCACCTCCCTTGGAAGCCCATTCCAAATTTTGGCCAGCCTTACCGTGAACAAGTTTGTCCTGATAGCTAGTCTAAATTTGCTCTCTGTCACTTTGTGACCATTTTTCCTTGTTACTCCAACAAGGCACCCTGGTGAATAGAGCATCTCCAATCCCATTGCTGCGTTCCCCTAATGAATTTGTAGGCGGCCACAAGATCACCTCTCAGCCTTCTCTTGTGGAGGCTGAAGAGGTCCAGGTCCCTCAGTCTCTCCTCATAGGGCTTGTCCTGTAAGCCCCTAAGCATATGAGTGGCCCTCCTCTGGACCCTGTCAAGTCTACCAACATCCTTCTTGAAGTACAGCACCCAAAACTGGACACGGTACTCCAACTGATGTCTGACCAATGCCGCATAAAGGGGAAGTGTCACCTCCTTGGATCTATTTGTTATGCATCTGCTGACGCATGATAAATTGTGGTTATCTTTGCTGATGATTTCATCACGCTAACTATTCATGTTCATCTTGGAGTCCACTATGACTCTGAGACCCCTTTCCGCTTCTGTGCTGCTGAGAGGGTCACTTCCCAGCCAGTAGGTGTGCTGGATATTTTTTTTTGCCCTAGGTGCAGCATTCTGCACTTGTCCTTGTTGCACTGCATCCTATTGTGTACTGCCCACTTTTCTAACCTGTCCAGGTCTCCGTGCAATCGTTCCCTACTCTCCGGAGCGTGCATGTCACTCCACTATTTAGTATCGCCCACAAACTTGGACAGAGTACACTTCACACACACACACACACACACACACACACACACACACACACACACTTCTTGTGTCTACATACACACGCACACACACGAAAAGTGGTTATGCAAAAAAGTAAGGCATGCAATCTATTAAGCTATGATTATACTAAATTTACCTACACCCAAGACAACCATGAATTTAAGACAAGCCCCAAATAATTTGATTCCATGCATGGAAAATGTATAAATTTATTATAAATTTTCCATACCCAGAAACTAATTATTGCCATGTCATTTTAAAAATTCATGTGTGGCCTCCCCTCACCCAGCTGAAGTGGGGAAATCAGTGGCAGAACAGCAGGTGTTGGGGGGAAATCAAATAACTTGACCTCTGGCCTTTGCCCTCCCATCTCTTTCTGTCCCCATCCACCATCTACTGCCCATGCCTGCCCTCCCTTCCCTCATCTCTCCCTCTCCCACAGCCTCTGCCCTATTCCTCTCTGCTGCTTATACTTGCTCTGGTGCCACTTCAGCCTGGGGCATGAAGCACGTTCATACCCCGGACCCACATTCATACTCTGGTCCCCAGCAGCTGGAACTGCCACAACCCCACTGCAACTGCTAGTGGACCAGGCTGGAGCGAGAGCATACTTCCTCCATGCCCCAGGCTGGAACAGGGCTGGAGGCCAGAGCCACTGCAGCCATCTGTACCCCCAGTGCCTTGTAATCAATTCGAAGAAGAGGGGTTTCCTCCACAAAGTTATACAGAGAGGGAAAAAACCTCATTTTGGAATCAAGTGAATACTGTAAATAATGTTCAAGGCTGTTTCACAGTAAAATCCTCAACTGAGCTTAGTTCATGCCATTCAAAAAATGACAGGATCTGGAAATACAGAAGAAAGGCAGATAGTTTGCCTGCTGGGCAAGCACAATGGACTATAACTGTGGCATCCAACTCATCCAAACCAGATGAATAGCATAGGGCCACATCATCTGGTCCATGGGATGGAACTCAGTGGTGGCAGCATCAACTACTATAGCTCCCAGAGCTGAAGCAGCTGCCACTCTTCCCACCACCAAAATTTCTGGTCCTGTGAGCAGTCCTGCGGGCCAGACAACATAGCTTCACACACAAGATATGGACCACAAAGCTCCCAACCAGGCTAGAAATTTGGCGGCAGGATGAGTGACAGCAACATTAACCCCTGGGAGCCACAGCAATTAATCCTGCCAGCTTTTGCCACACAGCCAAATTTCCAGCCCTCTGGGGAGCCTGCAAGCTGGACCGCATGGGTGCACAGGTTGCATCTTAGATACCCCTTGACTGCATGAACAAATGATCTAAACCAACATGGAATATCCTTTGTAGAAAGACAGACACATGAGGAAGGAAATCCATGTGCCAAACAATCAGTGTGAAATGACCCTGAACTAATCCCATGGTCTTCATGTTTTCTTGCCCCTCACTGACTTGTGATACCTACACTGTGCATTGCCACAATTGATACCAAAAATACAAGATGATAAAAAGGTTATATCTCCATTTCAGTCATGGGTTTTATATATAAAACATTTTTGTGGCCAGCCTGTATCATGCTTTATTTTGAATATGGAATGCAGGCAAGAGCCACAGGTCCAGTCCAGCCGCATGTGCATCCTTTGAACATGATGGCCTGCAAGGAGCTGGCATGTTCAAAGGGCAGCACTGCAGCTGGGCGGCACCACACCTTTTAAAATTCTTGGGGCATTGTAAGCCTGAGATCATGGAGCCTCTCCCCATCGGTGGCCTTCGAACATGTAGGGCTATGGAGCTGCATCCTGGATTTAAGGTCCTGGGATGATGCGAGCCCAACATCAGAAAGCCTCCTCTCCTTGATCACAGAGTCATGCCACCTCGGGACTTTATTAAAACAGCATTGCAACTTTTTAAAAACCTAGGGCTGGCATAAGCTGACATTGGGGGGACTCTCCCTGATCCTGGGCTCATGTTATTCAGCTGCACGCCCATTTTTTTTAAGGTCCCAAGGTTTAAGCCCCTGTATTAGGCTCATGGCTCCCTCATTTAAAATAAAAACAAACAACAACCAGTGCACAGCCCAGCATGGGGGAATCAGTTCTCCCATGGTAGGCCTCACAGCTTGACTTTCAAGTTGCCTGTGGCTGGGTAGCTTGCATCAGGGAGCAGATCCTGATGTCAGGCTCCCCTCACTAGCCATCACAAATTGGGATAAGGGGAAATTTATTTTTGAACCCAAAAATGGTGCATCCTGCCACATATGTCTGTCATGGGACCAAAAATAAAATTCTTCTTATCCCAATTGCATGCTAATATTAACATCTACCTGAGACCTAAAACATCTAATCTTGTGGAAACTGCTCAAGAGAATGAAAGAGAAAAAAGAACAAAACATTACTTAGCCTCTTTAGCTTGGTGTAATGGACTGAACTGGTATAGCAAGGAGTACTTTTACAGCTATGTACTGATTTTGTTGGATGTGGTCCATTAACTTTAACTGAGTAACAGTGATTTTGAGCCACAAGGATTTTTTTTTAATTGGGTACTGTGATTATTTCTTCTTTCTAATCAGCTTTAAATCCCCAAAAATGTTTAAAAAAATTAACTGTCATCTAAATGTTTGCACAATATTTTAAAGGATATTTTAAAATAAATTCTGCTTCCTCACATTTATTCTAAACCCTAACATGACACTACCAAGTTAAAATTACCCAAATACATTTACTCTTAGAAAGAAGGGCACCATGTACCCAAAAGCTTGTCCAACTTCTCCCTCAGCAAGTATCACAAAAATACCCTTGCCTCTCACATGTTTCCTGGATCAACTGAACACCACTCCCCCAACCTTCTAGTAAATGTGATACATTGCTAATCTCTCTCCTAGAACAGCTTGTAGAACTGTTTCCAAATTTCAAAATTGCACAGATTCAATTGTTAAATTTATTTTTGTTGTTTAAGAGAATAAACTTCCAAACCACACAGACTGGTAAAGATACACTTGCAAAATTTTGAAGAAATCCTCAGAGCCTGTCTTGCCAAGACCACAGCATTTCCAACAGTGTCCACCTCCTGAAAGTTATTCATTACAAAATCTCACCCTTGTTTCAATATTTAGTCTGGTTCAAAAATAAGCACTTCCTTTAAAATTCAAAGAAACTTAAGTTTGTAAACTGTTTAAAAAGGAATAATACATACTGAGCCAAAGGAAAACTGGGGAAATTGGTTTGGGTCTGCATGCAGACCCAAACCAAATTGGTCAAATATGCAGCATATCATTAAGAAAAAAAACTATATTTTTGTATTCCACTAATGTTTAAAAGCAGACCATTGGCTTATAATAGCATATGTAAATGACTCTGCATTGTCATTCAACAGGGGAATACAGTATTCCCTTTTAAATGTTTAATATACAAAGTATTATCAAATACTGAACTATTAAACCATGATATGAAAATACATTTAAACCATGCAAACATAAAAATCAGATTTAGAATAACATTACCTCATCATGTGTATATCTGTAATCTGCCTTTTTTGACTTGAGGTCCCATAATGAGACTATTCCAGATTCAAAGCCAATCAGGAGCTGCAAGAATTAGAGCAAGTATTATTATAGCTTTAAGAATGAAAGAAAAAGGTCATTTAAAATACCTGCAACTCTTGTTCTGAGGAAGAGGAACTGCCATGATATTAGATGCACGTTCACTCATACATCAAAATCTCTTGTCATCAGCATGATCTGTGTTACAAGGTTTTTAAAAATTAGGACATAGTTTAATGAAGACAAGAGCTGCAGAGATCAATGTTTGTTTGTGCCATCACCATGCAATGTTTACTTCCTATTTACTGTGTCATGGCCCTAAACATACAGATTAAAATTTTAGATAGCACGGAGCTGGAAAAGATTTTCAATGTGCATTTTGCATTTTCTGAGCCAATGGTTGACAACCTTTTCAGTCTGTGGACAAGATTGGCCCAGGTCAGGTCCAAGGCAGCCCAGAAGGCAGAGGGAAAATGGATGCCAGGATCTAGTTGCCACTGCTGCTTTTCCCTGAGACTGCACAGGAAGAGTGTCTGCAGGTGGCATTCATCCCTGCGATGGCAGGAGAAAGCAACTACTGCTGAAGACCCCCAACTGCTGCAGAGAAAAGCACCAAAGGCAGATGATCTTTCCATATCACCACAGGAAAAAGTGGCAGCAGCAAGTATTTTCTGTGAGCAACTGCTGGGAACAGCAGTGGTGGCAGCTGGATTCTACTGCCCACCCACTACACAACCTTCCACCTCCGATCCAAATTGGGTCAATCTGACTGCTGAAGCCCCATGTCCACAGGCCAGATCAAATGGCTCCATGAGCCGAATCTGGCCTGTGGACCATAGGTTGTCAATCCCTGTTCGAAACAGTTGAGACTCAAGGGATTCTTTATATTTGACAGGTCAACATGAAACACTACTGTTTGCTCCCCACTGCTGTTCATTATTAAGTTACTCAGAAGTAAAAGGTAAGAGAAGCATTTTTTTCTCTCCATTGTTAGGCAGAGCAACTTAGGCCATGTACAGACATTCAGTTTCTCCTAGGAAAGTTGCTGCTCTCCCAGTAGAACCCATGAGCAAACATATTCAGGATTTTTCTCCCAGAGTAAAAATGGCTCTTCCAGGAGAAAAGTAACCCTGGTCTGGGTCAGCCAATCAGGGCTGCCCTGTGCACCACTGCCATCTGTCTCCAGGCAGACTGCAAGAGGCTGCAGGGTACACTAAATTATTTGCATAAGTTTCCTCTGGCTGTGCAGTGTCAGCACGGCAAGCTCTTTCATTTTCAGGGACACAGTATTCAAATGACTGTTCAGGCATCTCTGGATAAGTTTCTTGTCCAGGAGAACAAACTTGGGAGAATTATCCTAGGTCATCTGAATATGCATAAGCAGCTTGTAAGACTCTTTGAAGAACATACTGCACTCCTTGCAGCTCTATGACAACACCAGTTAGTTCTTGTAAGTTGCCATCCTTTTAATGTTGTCCTACATAACGACTCTTGTAAATAAAGTAGACATATGGTTCTAAGGCCAATATTTTCTGATAAAGATGCCTCAAGTTTGGCACCTAAATCTTTAATTCCAAATGCAAGTAGCCTGAAATACAGGAATGCTGAGCAGCCAGAAATCCTACTAATTTCAGCATCAATGGATGTTCACAGAAATGAATAGAACACACTTAAAACACAGGTCGTAACTTTTAATCAACACAAAAAATATTGTGTTCCATGAACCAAACACAATTAACATAAAATGAACCACACTGTTGAAAATTATTTTTCTAATCTATTTCTCTCAAACGCTTCAACTTGCTTAAATTGACTATGCCTTCTTAAGCTGCTTTCTATTATAACTTGTATTCTGCAATATTTTCTCTGAAAGTATTTCAGCTTTCCTTTACTCCTCTTTACAGTATTTTAACTTTGGTATTTTAATACATACCTTTCTCCCTTGGTTTTGTAATCTACTTCTATCTTACGGAACTACCTGGCTCTAAAAATAGGGCTGGAAGGGACTTGGTAAGATCATCAGGTCCAGCCCCCTGCCCAAGGGGCAGGAAGTCAGCTAGGGTCAAAGGATCCCAGCAAGATAGGCATTCAAATGTTTCTTGAAAGTGTCCAGAGTAGGTGCTGGCATCACCTCTGGGGGGAATCTATTCCAGGCCTCGGTGGCTTGGACAGTGAAGAAGTTTTTCCTTACGTCCAGCCTAAAATGATCTTGCAGGGGTTTGTGACCATTGGTCCTGGTCTTCCCTTGGGGTGCTCTGGTAAACAAGCATTCCCCCAGATCCTGATGTACACCCCTGATCCACTTATAGGCTGCCACCAAGTCACCCGAGCCTACACTTCTCCAGGCTGAAGAGTCCCATGGCTCTCAGCCTCTCTTCATAAGGCATGCTATCTTGCCCTCTGATCATGTGTGGCTCTTCTCTGGACTCTTTCAAGCTTCTTCACATCCTTTCTGAATTGCGGAGCCTAGAATTGGATGCAGTACTCCAACTATGACCTCACCACAGCTGAGTAAAAAGCAGGAGGATGACTTCCTGGATCTTGCTTGAGATGCATCAGTAGATGCAAGCCAGAGTTTTGTTTGCTTTGCCAGCTGCGGTATCACATTGGTGGCTCATGTTCATCTTGTGGTCAATCGTGACCCCCAAATCTCTTTCAGGTGTGGTGCTAGCAAGTGTAGCATTGCTGAGCCTATAAGTATGATGTGGGGTTCCCCCCACCCTCGAAGTGGAGCACCTTGCATTTCTCCATATTGAGTGCCATCAGGTTTTCATCCACCCACCTTGCAAGCCTGTCAAGGTCAGCCCAGATCACCAGCCTATCTTCATGTGTGGACACTCTTCCCCATAGTTTGGTGTCGTCAGCGAACATAGCCAGTCCACTTCTAACACCAGAGTCCAGATAATTTATAAAGACATTGACGGATACAGGTCCAAGAATGGAGCCTTGGGGGACGCCACTGGTCACTGTGTGCCATGCTGATTCTGTTCTGTCAACTACCACTCTCTGGGTCTAACCTCGGAGCCAGTTCCCCAGCCACTGGACTGTAGGGTAGTCAAGGCCACAGTTCCCTAATTTCTCCATGAGGACATCATGAGACACCAGATCAAAGGCTTTTTTAAAGTCCAAATATATTATAATATCAACCTCTTCCCCTTTTTCTAGGTAATGCATCATCTGGTCATAGAAGGAAATGAGATTGGTGAGGCAAGACTTACCTGCCACAAACCCATGCTGACTTATCCCTCAGAATCTTGCTTTCAATTAGTCTGTTGATAATGGTTTCTTTGATAATTTTTTTCAAGTTCTTTCCAGGGATTGAGGTCAAAGTGATTGGCCTGTAGTTTCCCCCCCCCCCCCTTCTTGAAGATAGGCACCACATTGGCCCTCTTCCAATCTTCAGGTACTTTGCCCAAGCGCCACAAGTTCTCAAATATCCTTGCCAGTGGCTGTGCTAACATCTGTGAGTTTCTTTAGCACTCTTGGGTGCAGTCTGGACCAGCTGATTTGTGGGTGTCCATCCTCTCAAGGTGTTTCCTCACAAGATTTATGCCAATGGTGGGCATATATTCACCCTCATCCTGGCCATCCCATATCTTGTCAGGCAGGGTGGTCTCTTTGGGTTGGTGAAAGACTGATGCAAAGTAATCATTAAGCAGATTGGCTTTTTCCTGGGTGTCGGTTGCTAGCTGCCCCGTTTGGTTTAGCAGGGGTCCAATGTTGCCGTTGATTTTTCTCCCCGACTTCCCACGTATCTGAAGGTCTTTTTGTTGTCCTTGATTCATGTAGCCAGTTGGAACTTGGCTTTCCTAGTTCACTCCCTACAGGTGCGGACCAGTGCACAATACTCTCCTTAGTGGTGTCTCCTGTCTTCCATCCTTTATAAACTTATCTTTTTAGACAGAGGAGGTCCATGAGTTCCCCATTGAGCTAAGGGTTGCTGAGCCCTTTGCTACCTTTCCTACGGGCTGTAATGGACTTTCCCTGTGCCTCTAGGATGGCTTCCTTAAGGAGTGACCACTCATCGTGAACTCCCCTCTCTGTCAAATCATGGCCTCTCAGGGCCTCAACAGTAGCCTGACCTTATGAAAGTTGGCTTTCCTAAAGTTGAGGACTTCTGCTTTGCTGACTGATTTGCCAGCTTTGCAATAGATAGTGAAAGTGATCAGCTCATGGTCACTGTCTCCCAGCTTCCCTTTGAGTCGTAGGTTGCTGACTAGATCATCCCCTTTGGCCAGTACCAGGTCCAGCAGCACCTTTCCTCTTGTTGGCCCATAAATTTCTTAAGACAGGTAGAGCTCATCCACACATGTGAGGAAGCTTTATGACCGATCAGATTTGGCTGAGTGCTCTTCCCCTGAGACGTCTCGGTAGTTGAAGTCTCCCATGAGGAGGTCTGTAGTAGTCTCCTACTACTGTATGCCCTTCACCAAGTTCCCCTTGTATTTTGTCATCCTCCTTGGGTGCCAATCTCAGCTTGTAGGGATGTGTAGCTCTCCTTCATGTAGAGAGCTACACCCCTGCCCCTTTTTTCAGCACAATCTCTCCAATACAGGGTATAGTCATCCATACCAGTGGTCCAGTCATAGGAGTACCACCACCAGGTCTCCATTATCCCTATGAGATTGCAGTCATTTCTGTTTATCAGAAGGATCAGTTCCTCCTGTTTATTCCTCAAGCTCCTGGCATTTGTGTACAAGCAAGTAAGTATGCCATTGGAGGCCCTAGGCTTCCTTGCACTCCTGAAAAGGCTCCGCTCTTGGGCTAGGGTAGGAGTGGGTTCTCTTGAGCAGCCTAATCTGATTATTTTGTGGCTCAGGGGTTGGTCCAGCAGGGGTTGGTCCCTCTGTCCCCCTCAGGAGGAAATCTCCTACGATGACTACTCTGCATTTCTTCTTAGGGGTTGTAGCTGGTTGTGTTTCTTCCTTATATCCAGGAGCTGGCAGCTCTGCTGGCTGTACTGGTGCTGCAAGGCGTTCGTACCTGTTGTGGAGATCCAGGGCATAGGTGGCCCTAGTGCAGTGAGCCTTGGGGCTGGTGACAACCTTCATCCAAACACCTGGTTGGACAGTATAGGAGCTCTTCTTGTCCACCTTGTTTGGGTAGGTTACCTAGCTCTTCCCTCTTCTTTCTTTGGATGAAGGGCCTGGCAGTACAAGTCAGTCTCCTGTTTGACATCCTTGATGGCACACAGCCTTTGCGCCATGGTCTGGAGCTCCACTATCTGGCACTCCAGAGACTCCCAAAACAGAACAACCCTCACAAGGGGAGGTGTCAATGGTCCTTGTCTCACGTGCCTGCGGTTGTGTCGGGCAGCCCCCACAGCTGAGAGCCAGGGTCCCCATCTGAGTGGAGGCCCGTAACCATGGGTTCCATCTGGGTGGAGGCCTCAGAAGTACCAGAGGGGAGGGGTCCGGTCACAGAGAGGATCTTTTGGGTACGATGCGTCCTCACCATGGTGCAGGTAGTGGTCTGTGGTACTGTGCCGACCCTTCTCTTCAGGCTCGCTGCCTAGAGCCTTGTGCCCCTCCTGCTCGCCCTCCTGTGCTAACTCCCACATTAACTTGCATGCCAGGCACAGACCGCACCTGTTTGCATGCCCTGTTTGTGAGGCTCCATTCGTGTGGCTCCCTGGAGAGGGCTGGGCCAAGTAGGAGCTGGGGGGGGGGAGGAGGGGGCATGACTGTCCTTGGCTCCTCTCACCTGCCTCTCCGTAGCTGTCTAACTCCCACCCATGGCAGGGCCAACTTACCTCCTGGCTGTGCTGGGGTCAAGGTTGGGGTCCGCGCGTCTGCTGGGGGTTCTCTGGGTTCACGGGGGTGCGACAGACTGGCATGCAAGAAGATACTTGCATGCAAGAAGAAAAACTGACATAGTACTCCTCAGGCAAACTACCATCCCAGAATTTGAAAGGTCTTTATATGAAGACTTATACTACAGGCAGCACATTATATTTTTTACCTAATATTCAGCGTTGGCAATAATATTGAGTAAGGAGCTGATTTTCATACAATTAACTGAATTTTCTAGCTTAATAAGCTGTTCAAAACTCTTTGCTTGCATGTTATCCTTCCAACTTTGTTAGGCCCATTACTTAGGGTTGTTATTTTTCAGAATTTAAATATTTGGCTTCTTGTATTAGTCCATGTCTACTTGGAATTATTGGGAGCAGCTTGTTTCTTTAGCTAATTTGAATAATGCATGAAATTGTATAGCAAGCACATCAGCCTAATTTGTCTTCCATGCCCAAGAATAGCAGGAAAAATGAGTAACTCCTATGTAGGGGTCCATCAGACTCTAGGTGGCTGCTGACCAATGTCATGGGCAGACCGTGGGGCTGGCAGCCATTTTTGCAGGTGATGCATAATGCCCCATGCCTCTGATTGGCCAAGGGGCCCTGGTGGCCCCATCCCTTGCCACTGATTAGCAGCGAGGGCAGTCTATCATGCAGCCCTGCTGATGGGTGGCGAGAGGCACGATCGTGTGACAGACAGCCTTCACAGCCAATCAGTGGTGAGAGGCAGGGGCATCTGCTATCTTGCTGTGATGGCAGCTCCCTTTATCCCCCTTGCAGGCTGTGCAGCGGGGTCCAGAGGCCACAAAGACTTTCCAGTGGAGCCAGCATTCTCTTTTCAGTGAGGTTTTTTCAGGGAGCCCACCAATAGCACTCACCCTTTTTCATGGGGCCTGTCTGATATTGCGATTTCAGTAGGTCCCTACTCATGTCTGCTTTCTTACTGAATTATGCTTCCTCTTCCTATACGGTTTCTACTCTAAATAGTAATAGCACTGTGACCTTTGGTACCAGGTAGAAGGGAGGTTGATGCAAAGGAAGAACTGCACTGGCTGCAGAGCATATGAGATCTTATTAATCCTGTGTGCCTTTAGAAGGGGAGGGAAAAAATAGGGGCAGAGACTTGGGAGTAAGGCAGTCTTCTTTAGGCATTTGTTCAAAGGACCAGTTAGTTGGAGGGATGGGGGCATAATATGGTGGAAGACAAGGACCAACAGTCAAAAACCCCTGCAAGACTGTTTTAGGCTGGACATAAGGAAAAACTTCTTCACTGTCCGAGCCACCAAGGCCTGGAATAGACTCTCCACAGAGGTGGTGCCCACACCTACTCTGGACACTTTCAAGAAACATTTGGATGCCTGTCTTGCTGGGATCCTCTGACTCTAGCTGACTTCCTGCCCTTTGGGCAGGGGGCTGGACCTGATGATCTTACAAGGTCCCTTCCACCCCTAACATCTATGAAATTGATGAAATCTCCAAGATCTCTGGTTAATTCCAGTATTAGAAAAAAATAACTAACTTCTAACATTTAGTATATAACCCTGTTCACAAAATACAGAGCACTAGATTGTGTAAACTGCCCTAGAACAGGTGTGTTCAACCTCCAGTCCACACAGCCATAGGTATCTTATCTGGCCCACAGGGCTCCCCACAGATTGAGAAATTTAGTGGCAAGGGAGCAGTGGCAATAACCACAGCCACCCTCCCCCACTGCTCAATTCCCAAACCCCAACCTCCACACAGCAAGATGGGTCCAGGTCAAGCCCCTACCCTCCTCCCTCTGGGGCTGGGTCAAGCCTACTGCTGCCCCAATTGCAGGGCTGGGTTAAGGCTTGGCCACATCCCCTTTCTCTCCTCCAGCCCCATGGGGCTGCATTGGGGATGAGCTATGCCCCTTTCTTCCCTCCCCACCATGGGGCTGGGTTGGAGCAAGGACACCCCTGCCCCCTCTGCATGACTGGATGGGACCCTGCTGTGACCACCCCATGACAGATTGGAACCTCCAGCCAGACCCAAACCGCAGATGACCTGGCCAGCGCCCATCTGCCCAAAACAGATGAGCATGACTGCCATAGACTATGAAACCAAATCAAAATTACCTCTAGCCTATGATATTATTTGCAAAATAATTAGTGTAAGACTTAGACATTATACTTCCCTTTTTAATTTTTATTTAAAAGAGTTATACCTAACAGTTCTACATGCTTGTACTGAATGAAATCTAGTATAACAACTTTACATCTATGACTGAAATCAAAATACATACACTTGTCTTACTAACAAATATTATTTTTTAAGTTTTATTTTACTTTTATGGATAATTTCAAGGGGAAGGCATGTTGAGTAATATTAGGAAAAGAAAAAAAAAAAAGGAAAGTAAACCTAAATAGAGGCTTAATATTGTTCTGTTTTTTATCTCAACTATCGTTCCAGCGGTGAGCAAACAGCATTCAATAGCAGTGCTGACACTGGCAATGCTAACATGAACAAGGAATTAATGAGAGCAAAGTGTTCTTAGAATCACAGGAGAGTCATTCACCAAATGAAAGGATTGTGAAAGTAACTAAACTGCTCACTTATCTTTTCTGAAAGTATGGTTGTTTTTACAGTATAGCTATCCTTTATGTTCCATGTTTCTAGCAGGCAACAGAAGCCCCAGTTCCTCAAACAGAACAATGTAAACGGAGCCTCGTGAAGCCTTGTTTAAATGCTAACACTTGCCCTGTTTAAATGCTAACATTCTCTCCTGGGGGCTGCTCTAATTAAAATGTGCGCAGTGTCTCATGTATTCAGTGCCCCCCATTTCAAAATGGCGGCAGGAGTACTTAAAAGCTCATTTAATGAGCTTTAGTTAAAGCGCCTCTACCACCATTTTGAAATGTGGGGATGCTGAATACAAGGAATGCTGCAGTGCACTGGAGCATTCTGATTAGAACCCTCCAGCAGACTCGATTAATCAGAATGCATCAGAGCATGTGTAAAAGTGCCCAAAGTGTTTTATATAGAAGGGGAACAGACAGGGGCAAGGGACACTGCTAAAAGACATTAAAAATTGGGTTGACTGGGTCAGCCGAGTTCAACAAGGCAGGTAACTCCACTGTCATTCAAGGTATTAACTATCCACCATGTTTACTTTTGTATTTTCTTTAGAGTTACTCTTAATGCCACATCCCCTTGTCATACCCCTTCTGTTTCCCATTAGTTCTCATTACTTTAATTCCTTCTCCAAAAAAGAAAGTCATTTTGCTTTTTACTTAGTACCTATTAATGCAAATGTATCTTACCTTTCCTTCATCCATTGGATTGTCACTAATATGAACAACAGGTCCTGGGTGAGATTTGGATGATCTGGAAAGGAGAACACTATTTTAATTTAAAAAGTACATTTTGTTTTCTGTCCAAAATTGCATCAAAAACGTCTTAAGGTGAGATTTTAAATGAATGTGAATTTTTTGTACAGTTGCATTTAGGCTATATATAGACATTTAAGGAGCCAGAGGTGGATTTGAACCAATTTACATGAGTTTTTCTAAGCAGGCTATGTTAATTTGGGAGTGAACAGAACACAAGGTCACACTTTCATGGGGGGCACAAAGGATGCCTGCACTGGCTGAGGCCAACAGCTTGGGGGCACTCCTGCATGTCTCCCAAAGTGCTAGAGACTGCCAAGGGCAGCTGAACGGTGGGCCACCCCCAACTGGCTGCTGGATGCACACCCCCAAGCCCCTGCTGTCAGCTGTAGGGAGGGGAGAAGCCAGCACAGAATCTC
>NW_005842724.1:770809-778089 GCF_000455745.1 Alligator sinensis | reverse complement strand
AGGGGGGGAAACTGGAAGCAGCCATTGCATGCCCACCCCCTAGCTGTCCTGGCTGGGGGGGGCGGGAAGAGAGGGCTAGGCCTATGTGGTGGGGCCTCTGCTTTCTACTCCTCCCCTGCTGCTGTCAGGGGAGCTGGGCTTATTTATCCTGGAATAAAAAGCAAATCATACATATGTCCATTTCCATTGTCCTGGGATACATCTTAAACAAATTTCCCAAATAAGAACCACTACAAAGTATGTATGTATAGTTATCATGGAATTACATTATTGAATCTGTGGCTAAAGTAGCACTGTATTTAGCTGTTTGCTAAACCCTGATTAGAAGGGCAATGTGTGTATACACCAATCCCAGAATGTTGTTGTTCCAAGCACAATTTATTCAGGGACAAATGAAATGTCTGTTGCTAACCTTTGACAACTCATGGAAGTCAGGTGAATTCCTGGATTGGAAAAGGGCAAATGTAGTGCCATCTTTAACAAAGGGGAAAAGGAGTATCTGCGGAGTTATAGACTAGTCAGTCTGACCTAGACACCTGGAGATCATGGAGCAGATCTTCAAGGAATCTATTTCAAAATATCTTGAGGAGAACAAGGTGACCAGGAACAGCCAGCATAGATCCACCAATGAAGTGTTATGCCTGACAAACCTGTTTTACTTCTATAATAGGATGATGGGCTCGGGGAGGCAGCAGATGTGATATACTTTGACTTAACAAACGCTTTTGACGCTGCCTCCCATGACATTCTCATTAAAAAGGCAAGACTAAGCAAAAGCACTGTAAAGGTGGCTACCTAACTGGCTGAATCATCACACTCTAGTAGTCATCAATGGCACAGTGTCTAG
Source organism: Alligator sinensis (assembly GCF_000455745.1). Taxonomy (NCBI): domain Eukaryota; kingdom Metazoa; phylum Chordata; order Crocodylia; family Alligatoridae; genus Alligator; species Alligator sinensis. The sequence goes on along the minus strand of NW_005842724.1, from coordinate 777,242 downwards.
CTGGGGAACCCCACTATCAAGTGGATAAACTGGAGAAATGGTCTGCAATTAACCAGATGAAATTCAACAAGGACAATTACAATTACAAAGTCCTGCATTTGGGCTGAAATAATTCCATGCACAAATATAGACTGGGGACTAACTGGCTGGACTGGTCCTACCGCAGAGAAGGACCTATGGGATAATGTGAACCATAATTATGCTAAATAAAAACCAAGAGTATGCTCCTGTTGCAAAAAAAAGCCAACAAATATTGGGTTGTATTAATAGGAATGCCATTCATAAGTCAAAGAAAATTATTCATCCTGCTCTATTCAAACACTGGTGAGACCTCATCTGAAATACTGTGTCCGGTTTTGGGCCCCACACTTCAAGAAAGATATGGACAGATTAGAAAGAATCCAGTGGAGACTGACAAAAATAATTACAGGCCTGGGAGGTACGAGTGACAGGGAAAGATGGAAAGAACTTGAGTTATTTATTCCGGAGACCACTGCAGGGTAGGAATTTTTTTGGGGGGGAGGGCGGGAGGATTGATAACAGTCTTGAGATACCTGAAGGAAAATTATAAAGAGGATAGAGATAGCCTTTTCTTAGTGGCTATAGGGGACAGCAATAGGAGGAATGGCCTCAAGATGCAGTAAACAAAATTTAGGTTGGCAATTAAGTTAGGAAGAACTTCCTAACTATGAAGATGGTCAAGCATTCCAACAGGCTTCCTAGAGAATTTGTGGACAGTCCTGGATATTTTCAAGAGCAGGTAAGAGAGACACTTTATTAGGATGGTTTAGTAATGATGATCCTATCTTGAGTAGGGAGCTGGATTAGATGACCTCGTAAGGTCCCTTCCAGCTTTACTTCCCTATGATCCTATAAAATTGGTTAAATAAAATTTAAGATCAATACTAACATTCAAACAACAAGAGGAAAGTTTAAAATCCTGTATACTTCCATATGACAAAGCCACAAAGTTTTTTTTAATAATGTATTTCTTGCAGAAATACGCATAATTTTAGAGAAGGCAAATAGAAGAAAATACACTTTTCAGAGAGTTATGCCTGCATAGAGCAAGAAGAGAGCCTAATCTTTATTGACTCACCCTCCCTTTCCTGCTTAACTAAAAGTTGGTGCCCTAGCTGCTGCTGAAGACTGGTCTCCATAGGGGAATCTATGTTTTTGAAAAAAATAGTCTGCAGGGCTATGAAAATAGAAGAGAAATCAGATAGCAAAATTGCTAGAAGAAAGTTTAGCTTGATTAATGGAACATCAAGACCATAAAAAAAGACACCTATGGATTGAAGAACAATGAGTCCCCTCAGCTGCCTGAATAGTAATGCCACTGATGCTGCTTTGTGGTACAGTAATTGAAGTAGGAGTAGCACTGAAGTAGCAATAATTACTTCTATTCCAGCCAGAAAAATCTGCCTCCCCAATTAAAACGCACAATTCTGAGGGGCTGATTTTTGGGGAAAAGGTGTAGTATCTAAGTAAATACAATTTTGCAGTTTACAAATCAAAAAAAGAATTATACAATAACTCAAAGGCCTACAAACCATATGCTGCACATGAGACTGCTCCTTTAATTAGATATGTTTTGTGCTGAAGATGCAGATAGTCTCTCACTATTTTTAGGGCCTGTTTTTTGTTTCTCAGAATATACTAGAATCATTTGTGCATGTCAGTTTATCCTCAAATATCTGAGTAAGTTTAATAAAGTTAAATTTAGATAAATGATTTATTCCTTGCTATCTTAAAGTTGGACAAATTAGCAAGGAAATCTTAAGGGATCCAAAATTGTTACCCATTTGTTTAATGTTAGGAGTAGAGATGTACAAAAAGTCATACTTTTGATATATAGAACTTTACGTACAAATCAGAGGCTCAGCAACTTAAAACCAACAAAGATTTTATGCAGCACTCAGCAGAGGGCAGTCAAGAGCAAGCCTACAGTGCCTTGGACTGGCAGAAGTGGTGAGGGGCTTGGGTGCATGTTAGGAACAGTGGGGACTGGTATGAGTGGCAGGCAATGTTGCAGAAAGAGCTAGTGGCATATGGCTGCAAGGCATCTTGGATGTTCCTCCTCACACATACACCCACCCCCACTTCAGATTTTCCTCCAACCCAAGATGACTATGAAGCCCCCAGCTCTAATTTTGAGAAGGAGGAATTTTAAGGGTTGTGTGGGGTGGAAGAGCAAGGCAACTCACCACATGTTCCCATTGTGAAGTGGACATCAGGTCAACTCCCCTTTGGCCTTCCGTAAGATCTGACCTACTATTAGCATAAGGTTGCCCACCCATCAGCTTGGATATACATTTCTCTGAATTTATGCTGTTTTCTAAAGTTACTTTTATATCTAGGTAGTATAAGTGATGTTGTAGATACAAAAGATATTAAAGATATTTTCTTTTATATCTGGAAAATCCACAGTCACAAAATTATCTAAAAACTACAAAACAAAAGACAGATATTCCAAATACCAAAAAGCACATAAATGAAACCAATATAATATTGAAACACATTATGCACAACTAGGTTGGCAAAACATCCTATCACAAAACTAGCCAAGTGATTTTTTTCTTTAGGTGTGCTGTTCAGTATGCAGACTACAGAGGACACTTCAGATAACAGAATAATATTTCTACAGTACTATCTAAAGTATTTAGGACAAAAATTTAGTTTTTAGCTAGGTAAATCTAACCAAACTCACAGTTCAATGGCTTTATTCCACATGATGACATAGCCTGAGAGAGTGAAGGATTCCACATTGACAATATGAATGTTTCCTCTTTCGGTGCCCACATATAGCCATTTACTTTGAAAAGGCAGATGGCAAAATGTTATCCTGCAAGAGAGAATGGATCCAAAAAAAGGAATTAACGAAACCTTCTGTAAATGTGATAAACACTTTGCTAAAGCCAGACATTAGAAAAAAATTTTTTTTTCTCTGTTCAGCTGCAACCATGAAATAAAAAGATAGCTTCTGAAACTATGTTATTTAAAAACCTATCCAAAATCTAAAAGAAAAATTTCAGGTGTGAAGGTTAACTTTAGAATAAATGACAGAGCTTAAATTTAAATACTGAATACTTATTTGGGACTGTTGCCATTTTATATTATTATTATTGTAAAACACTGTAATCTTATTTAAGTTTCCAAGTGCATTTTTAAATTAATGATATAATCCACTGAATTTCAAGGGCATAAAGGATTTTAAGAAGTTACCTTGTTTTATAAGCTGGTTTCAAGTGAGGTCAGGTAATAGATATATAAATACAAGATATCAAACACGGTACACAAGTTACTAAACACTTTAAAATTTAACAAAAAAAAAAAAAAAAAAAAAATCAAGAAAACAAAACAAAAACTTAAAACAAACATCATTTCAAGAAAGTGTTTTAAAAGTAGTTTCAACCTTTCCCTTGTCAACTTTTTAGTTTTACATCACATTTTCTTTCCTTTGGCTCATGATTTTATCTTCCCAGTGCTAGGCAGAAGATCTATAGTATAAAAAGGAGGGTTTGACAAGGAATCAAAGAGTCATTACGTTTGCAGGGACATGCCTGGTCTCATATACAAAAAAATACTATGTTTTTTTACCTAGAACATTCTATGGTTCCCATGCTGCTCAACACTTCCTGCCAGTATTTGAGAACTAGTTTTTATCTTCACTAAAGGGTTTCAGGAATGGCAATTTCAGTTCCAAAGGAAATTCTAAGAAATAGATCTAAATCTAACAAAACCTAGATGTATGTTACCTTTAGAATTCCTGAACTTTATTTACAAAAAAGTATAACAATGCTTTGTTCAAACTTTTGACTGAAATTTTATCAAAATCAACACTACCCTCCTGCCACTCCATCACCACCTGTGCCCTCCCCTCACCTGCCTTTTCCACTGCTTACCTTCTGGTTCCAGCTCTGGAAGGGCTCCAGCCCTGCACCAGCCTAGGGCATGGAGCACATGGCTGCTCTGACCCCAGTCTGGCCTGATGGCAGCAGCAGTCATGACAGCAGCTCTGTGGCCTGGGCTCTAGCTCTGTGGCTCAGTCAAAACTACCACCACTGCAACAGCTGCTGTGTGGCTGGGCTGGGGCCAGAACAGTACTCCATGTCCCAAGGTGGAACAGAGTCAGGCTGGAGCTTGAGCTGGACGGTAAGTGGCAGTGGGGAAGGAGAGATATCACATCAGGAAGCAGGCACCAGGGGGGACAGGTGCTAAGAGATACAGGTATGGGGGGGGGGGGAAAGGTGGGGAGGAAGGAACTAGCTAAGCACAGGCACTGCAGAGGGTAGCAGGTACTGAGAGGCAAGGAACAGGGTTGGGTTCCTTGACTCCTCACTCCTGCCCCTCTTTCACTGCTTTCCCCACCACAACCATGGGAGGCCAAAGGAATTTAAAACAACCCTCCAATAATAAGATTTTAATATGGAAAATTGTAAAAAAAAAATTCTACGTTTTCCATGTAGAGAATTTAATTATTAAGTTCAGAGTCATCTTGGATTAGGTAAATATGGTACATGACAAGCCCATCACAAAAACTGGTCCCCACTAGGTTAAAGCAAGGCACCAAATCAAGTGAAATTTTGCAGTTTACTTTAATGGATCCAGACTTTTACCCCATCTCTCCCCTAGTACAATACTGCCACACTAGTATTTAAAACTGTTCATATGTTTAAAGAAAGGCAGGCCCTTATTAAAAAGGTAAGATCTGAACTGTAATTCTGGATTCAAACTTGATGCCAAGCATAGTCAAAACTCTAGGTAAAGAACAGTCTTAGTTTTAGGATTTAAAAATCAGATTTTCTTTCGTAATTGCCTTGAGGGATATGGGGAGGAAGAAAGTGTGGGAAAGTTTCATGGGAATTTTCTGATGGCATTTTGTTTTGTTGGTAAATGCCAGCTTGTTGAATCCAAAATATTTCACTGTTGGCAGGGTGGGCAATTATTTAGGGTGGAGGGCAAGCCATTGAGGGCCACAAGGGTAGCCCTGCCCCTTAACAGGTGCCCCGCCCCCTGGCTGCCATCTTGGGACTGGAAGTCCTACCCTCTAACCCCTGACCTTTGCCACCAGAAGTTCCTCCCCCTGGCCCCAGAAGTACTCCTTTCAGAAACAGGTTTTGCCATCTCGGAACCAGAAAAATACCAATTATATTCTAAAAATCAGACTACTGCAACATTCATTAATTTAATTTCAAAAAATATTTTTGTCCCGATTTACATGTGGTTGTGTAGTATACATAGAGGTGATAGTATAATAGCTTAAAATAAAGACTTACTTTTGTATATTGGGGGGGGTGAGGGGTATAGGTGTGGGAATGTACAGTATAGGGGAGGGTATGGGTGTGTGGGGTTCATGGGGAGAAAAGCATGCGGGGGTGTATGTGGGTGGGTACAGGGTTTGTGGGGGGCTATGAGTGTGTGGGGGGAGGGTGGCTGGGGGGGGTTGTGGTATGTGTGGAGGGGGAGTGTTTGCCTGCAGCATGCGCCCTCCCCCGAGCCCCTCCCCCCACCCGCAGCATGCAGAGCCCCTGCCAGAGCTCTTCCAAGCTCAGGCTCCACACTCCTACTGCTCCTGGCCCTGGGACACTGTCACGGGCCCCGTGCTCCTGCTTGCCGCCACTTCCCCCTCCTGTCTGCCACCGCTGCCCTTCTACCGCTTCTCCATCCTCCCGTGCTTGCTGTTCCAGCACCACACCCCAGCTGCAGCCAAGACTGCAGGTGGCAGCAGGAGCTGGCCCAGCTCAGCCAGCACTGCATGGAGCTAAGCAAGAATCCTGGGGGCCGGGCCAGCTCCTGCCGAGTCCTGTGGCCCAGCACTGCAGCTGGGAACCACGTAGTGCTAGAGTGGCAGGTGGGGGGAGGGGAGTGGTGGGAGTGGCAGACAGGAAAGTGGGGAAATGGCTGCAGCAAGTGGAGGGGGAGTGGGAGCAAGCGGGCACATGGGAGTGCAGCAACAGTTGGGCTGGAGTGTGGGGCCTGCGCCAGTGTGCAGTGCCAGTAGGGGCCCAGAGTGGGGCAGCAGGAGAGTGGGCTGGCAGGGGCTCTCTGGGGCCATGCTGGTCTGCACCAGCAGGGAAAGTGGGGAGCTGGCCTGGCGCCATAGAGCCCCTGCCATCCTGGGCCCTGCTCTTCTGCCACTGGGCCCCAGGCATCCCATCAGCATGGGCCCTGCGCTCTTGCCTAGCTGTTGCTGTGCACTCCCACTTCCCCATTGCCTGTTGCAGCTGTCACAACCCAAAGTTGTGGTTTTTTGTTTTTGTGTGCTTTGGCACCGCTAAATTATGTTCCCGCCAAATTGCAGCTTTTTTGCACGGTAGAGTTTTCTGCTGCAATAGAGGAACCCGCGTGCAAAAGAGTATTTCCCGCCGTTTGTAGCCTTCTTTGCATGGTGCATTTCTTTTGCATCATAGTGATGCACGGTGCAAAGGAG
>NW_005842724.1:758963-770292 GCF_000455745.1 Alligator sinensis | reverse complement strand
AGCCCCGGGTGCCTGGGCTGCTGGCCACAGTCCGCGTGCACAAAGACAGGCCCGGCTCGCACATGGCGAGGATGGGATCGAGAGCCGGCCCGCACAGCAGCCATTACCCTGCTTTCTTCCCCTGCCCTCACCCCGTCCACCCACTGCTCTGGCACCACATGGTTCCCAGCTGCAGCACTGGGACCACAGGAGCCAGCCTGGGCCAGCTGCAAGGACTGGAGCGATAGTCCACGGTCCTCCCCTGCCTCCTTCCCCCCATCCCATTCTTATCTTCTGAATTATCCTCACTAGAAGAGGGAGGTGGGAACACTCCCAGGGTCCCAGGCCAGAAGCCTAGGTGTGGGGGTGCTGGAGGGGTTGGGGCCATGTGGGTCTTGCTGCTGCAGCTGCTGGGTCCTGCTGTTGGCTCGCCCTGGGTCCTACTGCCCCTGGCTCTTGTCATCAGGGCTGTCCTGGGTGGGGGGGAGCGGTGGCTCTGCGTCCAGGCACTCGCTCCCCCCCTGCCGATGGCGGTGGCAGCTTTTTTGGGTCTGGGTCCCCGCATGGGCTGATTTGCCCTGGGCCCCACACCCTGCTCGGGTCGCCTATGTCTGTCATCTTTGACAGGCAGCCAGGGGCAGATAAATATTAATTTTCTAAATTTTGTAGGGGTCCTGCAGGCCAGATAGAATGGCCTGGCAGGCCACATTTTGCACATCCCTGTGATAAGGGGAGAGGGGCATAATTCCCCTCACCTCTCCCAGCCCATGGGGGAGAGGGAAGAGGTTAAGGAACTTGGGTTGGAGGGACTGGTCCCCTGCCACCTGTGAGCACAGGACAAAGCCCTGTAGGATCAGGCTGAGGTGGGAGGTGTCGTAAAGACCTGGCACAATCATTACATGTACATGCTGGAGACAGAGCTTAGGGAACAGGACAGGGTCCCTGGCTGCTTGGGCTGGTATGACCATAGAACGCAAAGAACTACATTTACATTATAAAACAGAACCTGTAAAAGTTGGGAGACAGACCTAAGCAGAGACAAAAGACTCTTGAATGCATGAGAGTCCTGCCAAAGGTGCTATAGGTGACAAGCATGCTCATGTCAGGACACCCAAAGGGGAAAAGGGGTGCAAGTGTGCCTGTAAAATCCCAAGCAGAGATGAGGCCTGTGGGATTTCCACTCCAATACTTAAGACCTGTTGATTCCCCAAGAAGGACTCCCTGAATACCTGGCTGTAAGGAGACACTCTGCCCTTAGGATTACATAAGGCTTATGCAAGGTTTTCTCTTGTCTTTTTGGTTTATTACATTCCATTTTAAGTTAGACTAAGTTGTGTGTGTGCTCACTGTGTTTTACTGGGCTGTATCTTAGCTTAGGCAAAGATTTTTGGTTGTTCTTTGTTGTGTGCTTGAGGTTGCAAAGTGCTGTGTTCAATACATGCTTACTTCAGAGAAAGGACTATTTTTGTTCAAGGTTTATGAATTCAATGTCACTACCTTTTTACTCACCCACCCCCTCCTCAGCCTGACAAGGGCCACCCTTCCCCAACCTAAGTGGGGAGCAGGGGGGGAGGGGGGCAGAAACCTGGCAGACACTGCCCTCCCCGCCCCAGGCAGACCTGGATTGGGATCCCATGTGGAAGAGGATTTAAAACTGCCACCCTCCAGCATGCTAGCCCTGGGCTGGGGCCTGGCCATGTCCCCTCTGCCGAAGCAGGGAGCAGGGGGGCAGAGGGAAGCCTTGGAGCTTCACTCCCCTCCCTTCGGCAGCGGCTGGCAGGCCAGGAGTCACGCTCTAGCACCCCCTGGCTTCTGGCCTGTGCCACTGCATGCATGTGGCTGCATTCCCTGAATCAAAAGTGAATGCCTATTCACTTGCTTCTCAGTTTAATCTCGGCAGCTTAGATTAACCTGCAAAGACTGAATCGATTCAGCTTTGGGCTTTTTGACTGTCTGTACTTAACCAAAGAGAACAGACAAAGGCCCCTGGAAGACATTACTCAGATCATAGTATCATAGTACTTAAGGTTAGATGGGACCTAAACAGAGCATCAGGTCCGACCTCCTGCCCTGGGCAGGAACAGGTGCTGGGGTCATATCACCCCAGCTAAATATCTGTTCAGTAGGAGCCCAAAGTAGGAGAGAGTACCACCTCACTTGGGAGCCCATTCCAGAGACTGGCAGCCCTAAGTGTAAAGTAATGTCTCCTGATGTCCAGCATGAACATTCTCTCTAACAATTTGTGGCCGTTATTCCTAGTAACCCAGGGTGGTGCCCAGGGAAACAGAGCTTCCCCCAATTCTCGCTGGAGTAAGAATTTCTTCCCCTGTCACTTAACTCACCCTTACTTTTGTGGGGATTTTGTGGGTGCAGGCAAAATCCTCTGTCACCACAGGCTGGATCTAGTTGCTCGACAGGCTGTGGCCATGTTGCTGACCCTGCACTAGAGCAGTGGTGTTCAATCTCTGGCCTGCAGGTTCTGATCAGCCTATGGGGTTCCCAAGGGTGAAGAATTTTCCTTTTTTTTTTTTTTTTTGGAAGGTTCAACAGAACTGTGGCAATTAACAGGACCACTACTCCCCCCACTGTCAAATTTCTGTGGCAAATCCAGACCCACAGCTGTACAAGTTGAGCACCACTGCACTGAAACGTGTTCTTCTCGAGCCTACATGGAACCCAAGCATCACTGCTGTCAACGAATGCCTATAAAACTTGCTGATAATCCATGTCCCCCAGGATGGTCTACAACTGGCTATTAATCATTCCTTTAATTCTATCCATTTTTCCATTTTTAAAGGCCAGAAATCCTGCTGATGAACCAAATGGAAGTAAATATGATGTGGCATTAAAGTAATTTGTTTTCTACTTGCTCTAGAGTCTAGAAAAGTTCACACCTACCCACCCACCCACTTTAAGAGTTTACAGGTCAACCACTTAAATGTCTACAGGTGACAGAATTAAGGTTGCCTGTGCAACTTATTATATCTATTATGATGCAGTCTAATTACATCACCTACAAGTTCCCCCCCTCCTCATAGGACACCATGCCTCATTCAGCACAGAACTTGGACTTGCCTTGGAAATGAATCAGATAATGGGGGTTGTCTCTAAGATTCCTGACTAATGGGAATTGGCAGAAAGAGAAAGGACAATCTCTGTTAAGGCAGTTATATTCAGCCCTAGAGAACTAGATTTTATTCCTGCCTCTGCTTCACATTTCCAGCGTCAGGCAAGGCAAAGTAATTACAATCCGAACTATTCACAGGTGGTCAACCCAGCCCCATTTCATTTTTTAACTTCAGTCTCCATTCAATGTCAGGCTATATAAAGAAGATGCTCTGGCATCTCTAAACCAATAATGGTAGATGGCAGGCAAAATACTGAATAAGGGAGAGATCACTCTAGAGAGAATTTGGTTCAGTGCTCTCCCTCTATAGCATCCATTTCTGTCACTGTGGGAGACAGAATACTGAGCTAGATGGACCACTGGTCTGATCCAGTATGACACTTACATTCCTATGAAAACTGTGTTCTATCCACCCTAGCACAACAGGTTACAGTAATTTCATACAATAACGCTCAACTGAGTGGGCCATTAAACATAAGAAAAAAAACACAACAGATTTCACACATTCTAAATTAAGTAACCATGTGCATTGTTGTATTTATTAACTTCTTTCTGTAGCCTGATGTTGAATGGAAGCGGAAGTAAAAAATTAAATAGGGCTGGATGTTGCTTATAAATCATAATCCCATTCCCTGTGTTCTCTTATTTTATTTTGCTTTCTTATTTTCATCCAATTAAGGAAACTGCAATTGAAATAAGATGGCTTATCTGGATCTGGAGACATAAGAAAATACTGGTAATGAGGTTTGGTTCTGCCTGATAGGTTATTAATTTAATACCTTCTTTCTTAACCAGTTCCCTGACTCATTTCACTTTCCCACCCTACCTTTTTATTGTCTTTTTCTTATGCTGAATGAGACTAGGATTTTATAGAAAGTTAGGAAGTAGTCATGTAATTAATATATTCACCAGAGTGCATACAAGCACAACCAAAAGGCCATTTTAAATTATGGCCCATTTGCCAAGATGCAAGAGTTTAATTTTGCAAATACAATATGTAGCCTTAACAGAGGTGCACCAATATCAGATCGGTACCAATATAAAGAAAATTGTCTATATCCAATATTGGCCCAATGGGGCCAATAAATTTGGCTGATGAATGCCCGTGCTGCGTGCAGCTGCAGCACAGCATGGAGCACAGCCAGCAGTGTGGAAAGTTGCCTCAAGCTGGTAAGTTGGAAGTGGGGAGGGAAGGAGTGTAGGGAGGGGACAGATCAACACCCCTATGGTGAGGGAGGGGGCAGGCATGGGGCAGGGGGAGGGAGCAGAACCTAGCAGTGGCTCATGGGGTGGGGGCATGGTGGAGCCAGAGCCAGTGCTACTTGGGGCTCTTCTCAACAGAGGCTGGGCTCAGAGCGGGCTCCAGTGGCGCTTGGAGGAGGCTATAGCCACCCCAAATTTCACTGCAGCTCTGCTCCCAGCCCTGCGCTGCTGCCCAGCGCCTGGCATAGACATGGCTGAACACCCCACCTCCACCCAAACACTAGGAAAAGCCGCAGCTGCACTGGGTGTCAGCACGGGGCCGGGAGCATAGCTACGGCAAAATCTGGGTTGGCTGCAACCTCCTCCCAGTGCTTCGGAGTCTGCTTTGAGCTCAGCTCCTGCCAAGAAGAGCCCCGAACAGCACCAGCTGTGGCTCCATACGGCAGCTGCAGCCTGTGCTGCGTCACACAGATCAGGAGGCACATGCCCCACCTGACCTCCTGGGGTGCAAGCAGTGGCAAAAGCCGCTCCCACCCCACGAGCCTCATGTCCATCCCATGCCCTCCCCCCACCCTTGTTGGGCAGCGCTTGCCCCCGCCCCCTCCCTCACTGAGCAGGGTGTTGATCTGCCCCGCCACACCCCTTCCCTCCCTTCTCCCTTTCCACCACAACGGACTTACCAGCTGACGGCAGCTGTATCGGATGGTGGATCAATGTTGGCTGATATGCATCCTAAATATCGGCTATCGGTATAGGCCCCTAACATCTCTGTTGGTGCACCCCTAATTCTTAACATTTAATAAGTGTTCCTATGTAGACCATAGTTAACAAGATCATGAGGGATCTAGATTATCCAGCAAACACTGTCAGATATGCCTTCTAGAAGGCAACTGTCTATAAAAAAAATACCTAGTTATTTTGCTTGTTCCACACTAACTGCAGCATATGCATTACTCCGTTTTCAAGAATAAATGTTAGTTTTATTTTCTGAATAGACCAGAGTGAATATATCAACTGAATATTGGTAGTAAAGTGCAAGTGCTCACACCTACTTATTATTTCTGACAGATAAATAGGCTATGGGGGAAAATGTTTCAAAGACTATATAAGTAGAGTCACATAAAGAAAAAAAACTTGTTCAAACTTCTGTATATTTTTGCCCATCAAGTGAAAAACTCCTTAAGGGTCTGCAACAAAGAGCAACAATTCTGGGCTACTTCAAAATATTAAGGTTACATACAATACACTGCAGACAATAAAAGCACGAGCTGAGATTCGAACAGCAACACTAACTTCACTAGTTGACAGATCCTGTATATTTAACTGAAAATCTAACAATATAGGCAATATTATACTTTATAATACACTTGCAATTCTCAAACTTGAGTGCTTAACTGAGTTTTAAGTGTGAACCAGTGTTTTTTGTTTAAGATTTATAATACATTTTGTAACTGGAGGAATGTGGACATGATGGAAATCTCATCAGGAGGAAGATTGAAAAAAAACCTAACTCATGACTATTTACCTTGAAATAAAGTTCTTTTTATATACAATAATAATTTTGCCTTTGATAAAAAAAAGGCTAAAGGAAGATTAGAAATTATTATGAGCCAAGCACTAAAGGAAAAAAAAAGTGCACCATCTACAGAAAACAACCAATTAAATAACACACACTCATAGCTGATTCCATGCAACTTCCTCAAGTAAATGCTATCATGTTATGCCTGATGAGAATTTCAGAGTACTTCTATTCCATGCTACACCATCCCCACTGGGACAGATGTTCAACTTAACTGAGTCATTGCCTTACTACCCATATGCCATTCAACTATCCAGAGTTGTCTATCAGTTCAACTGGTCTGTGATAGTGTTCGACTATCCTGCAACAGACATGAGCACTATATATGAACCAAGGGAATCAAACTCAGTACTATAGCTGAACCATGTGTTACAATTCATGTTACACAATCAAAATGCTCTGCTGATAAATATTTGCTTCTGCAGAGGTAGTCAGTTTTCATATGCAAACCCATACAGTGAGAGGTACTCTGGGGACACAAAGTAGAAGAACACAAAGTTTATTTGGAACAAAATGGTATGTCCATTTTTTTCATGCTCACTGTGATGCAATGAATTCAGAAGGGAAAAACAGCATCAGATACTACCAAGTATATCATACATTATTTTGCAACAAAGCACAGTCTTGGTTCAGGGGACATACCAATATTCTTTTCAAGAAAAGAGATAGAAAAGAGACCACACAGTTAAAAGCTACAGTAATTCCACCTGCTCTGAAGTACATGGGAGAAATGTTAAGTCCAAGTATTGTAGGGTTAGTCCCTTGCCCTCACCTACCTTTTATTCCTCAGTGCCTAAGCAGCTGTCAATCTTAACCCTCCTCCATGAAGATCTACCTTGTCAGGGAGAACAAAGGTCACAAATGAGGCAAAAGGAAGAAAAAAAACTACGAAAAGCTGGAGACTAGCCCCTTGTAGGCCTAGTTCCTTGTAGGAGTCTCTGACAGCATGTAATCAAGCAAATCTTTTGTGTTCTGAAGCTCATATTTTTATCCATAGTATATAATCAATTTAACTGAACACATTTGTTTTTCCTCTACGATATCCAAGTTTGCTTTCTACTTTTCAAGAATATAATAAATAAGTTTTTAAATCAAATCTCAAGAGGTTTTTTTTTTGTTTTTTTTTTTATATCTAGGGATATTTTTCCAATACTACTTCTAAGAAACATCCTAACAAACAATGAAATGAAGCATACTGAGAAATTCTCAGAAATTGTAAGAAATGGTTGGAAATCTATGCCTTCTGCTCTACAATAAATGCCTTAAATAAGAAATAAAATCACAGTGAAAAATGTTACGATGTATCAGAATACAGAGAATGCCTCCTACTCTGGTAAAATACATGATTATAATCTATACTGAACAATACACACATGTCAGTAGATGAGCACGTGGTAAGAACACCACAAATGTTTCCTACAGATACCGATTTTGCTTCAGATAACCATGTCTGCCATTACTAAATTAAATTAGCGTCATGGTCTCAATATGAGGTTTAAATTGTTAAACTAAGTCAAGCTACTTCAGCAGCTTAGGAAGCTAGTTTGAAGAATACCAAGAAATGGAGCAAATTAATGTATCAACTAAGACAGCTGAGCATAAATACAGCTAAATTTCCTTTTTTCTCCCCTTTTCTGGATTGGAATCTGGTAGATGACAAGGCAATTATACCATTTTATAGGCAGACTGAATACATAATACAATATATTTCTTGTACTCAAGTAAGATTAACTATACAATACTCAACAAGGACACAAAAAATGCCTGACATTTTCCTAATCTATTACTAACTGGTATTCAGCCTACCAAAAACAATGTCACTATAATGGTTTCCATCTTTCTCAACATGAAGTTTCTTACCTCTACAAGTAAAATTAACTATTTTACAGGAATCAAAATATTGGCACAAGAGCATTTGGGAGGTATATATAGACCAGAAAGTTTCCAGTTTTGTATATTCATATTTCATGTTGATAAAAATAGTATATTTTTGGATTAAACATCATAATAATAGGTCATCCATATTACTATCTAAAATCTTTATCCTTTCCCCAAAACAGAGCTAAAAAGCTACACCCTGTTCATACATGCAGTCAAGATAAATCTGGTTTATTGAATCCATATTTGTGGGTATGTTTTTGACCAACAGCAACCAAGAAACAAAATTAGGATCATAGGAAACTAGAGCTGAAAGGAACCTCATCTAGTCCCCTGCTGAAAGGAGGCTCACCCCTGACTAGATCATCCCAGTCATTTCCATCTAACCTACTCTTGAAAATTTCTAGGGATGGAGATTCCATACTTCTCTAGGCAGCCTGTTCGAGTGCCTAACTCCTACGGTTAGAAAGGTCTTTCTAGCACAGTAAAGAGCTGATTCAAATAAAACGTACTACATTAATATTTTCTAATTTTACATTCCAATTTAAATTTATTTTTCATCACTGCTGATAGGAATATATTAATTGTGATGGGGTGGGGGGAGGATCTCTTAAGAGGCAATTTGCAAACATGTCGAAAGAATTTCCGTTACTAGTTACAGACCATATGTCTCTTCTGATAAACTGTCCAAGTTTCTTAATAAAAGTCTTTGTCATCATCCCACCACAATACTTAATAAGACACTAATTAGTAACAAGAGACATTGTTCCTGGAAAGAACTTAATTAAGGAAGCCTCAGTATGGTCATGAAAAATCTTTACGTCCTATTTTATTCATATTATGCAAATGCTATATCAATTACTGAAAGAAAAAACAGCAATAGATTGCTATCTTTTAAACTGTACTGATAAGTCCTTTTAGTTTCCATACAGAATATCACAATGTTTGCCAAACAAATAAAAATTACCGTTCATCAGCATTTTCCACTGCTTTGCTGGAAGACAGAATAACAGTACTTTAAATCGGTGGAGAACACCAA
Source organism: Alligator sinensis (assembly GCF_000455745.1). Taxonomy (NCBI): domain Eukaryota; kingdom Metazoa; phylum Chordata; order Crocodylia; family Alligatoridae; genus Alligator; species Alligator sinensis. Next base: position 761,487 of record NW_005842724.1, on the reverse strand, counting down.
TAGGATGGCTTTTTTAGTTCAGAAGCACTGTCATTAAACTCCTGTAATTATTTGTTACCCTAGGCATTCAATACTTGTAAATTTACATGTGAAATGTCTGTGATCTTTTATGGGAAAGATTCTCAATACTGCAGAAATAGAATTGAAAAAAAAACAATGCAATTATTGAAATACAGAATAGAGAACATTTTCTGTAAGTGTAGTCTCAGTACTCCAAGGGGCTGCAAGTGGTCCTGGAAACCTTTAAAGTAAATCAACAGCTAAGACAGCTATAGTCCTGACAACTAGGTGCTGGGGGTCAGTTATTTTAAGTGCAGTTAGCTTGCTTAATAATACTTCCTGGCCATATCTACACCAGACGCTGTACTGCTCAGTAGACTAATCTACTGCACAGTAAAGCATCACCATCTACATGTCCAGGCACTTACTAAACAGTAAATTAGTTTACTGAGCAGTAAATTTACTACTTGCTTATGCAGTAAAGCCATATAGTGTTAACTGCATGTGTAGATGCACCCTCCAGGGAGTAAATCACCCTTTTGTTTCTGAAAATATGAGATGGGATCTGCTTCTGAATGCACCATATGAAGATCCCTAGTAAGATCATATGTTCAGGGTGACATGCCATTCGGTGATGATCTTGTTGGGATTGCCCCGGCTAAATTCCACCTGTACTCTACCCAAGAAGATATGAATGATGGTTCTTCAGTAACCCTGTGGGGCCTCACTCCAAAGGTAGAAGAGAAGGATCTCTTTTCAGTGCTAACAATATAACTCTAGTGATAGCTATGAGCAGCATTTTTCCTATTTAAGCAGCAATACCAAAAGATATAGGGGCTGCTACCAATCATTTTTCAGCACTTGGAACTTGTTTCAATTGGATTCATATTGCTTCAGGATATATCCTGGATCCACCTGGACCCTTTGATGGCCTTCATACCAAGCCAGTATCAGGTCTGTTGCTCCCTATGCTGTTTTTAGTCAGATTTTGATCAAGGATACTCTGTTCTTCAAAGGAGTGATGTGTTGTCTTCCTTTTCAGTACTGTTCTTCATATTCAGAATTATATTTGAACTGCATCCAGCTGCAAGAATTTACTTCAAGGCACAAACACTTGTTTGATTGCTTATGATACTGGCACCAGAACAGGCAGTATAGGCCCCAAGGTGCTGAAGCCAAGATCAACAGAAAAGAGAATTTTCCAAGAATGAAGTAGTCACTATTCAAGATCATGCTGTCACATGGGTCAGATCTTTTTCACCTTCTTCCTAGTGTCCAACACTTCTTTCCAGCACACTGTGTGTGACCCAGCTTGTATCAGCCCATACTGACCGATCTGGCCTCATTTTGATAGCAACTCCCACCTTTGCATCAGAACTGATTCACATGGATTGCTCTGGAATACGTATTTCATGTTGAGTATCTTTGTATTGCACATCTAGCAAGAAAAGGACTTGTACCAAGAATACCACTTTTGTTCTTTGTGCTAGGGAGAAGACATCCATTATATCCATCTTCAGTAAGGAACAGATAGAGAAATTGGGATCCTTTTATTAACAATATAATGGCTAAATTGGTCTAGTTACAAATCCAAAGAGGCATATTCCATCTCGGAGGAAAGGCAGCAAGAGGGCACAGCAGCCCCCATGGCTCTTCAGGGACCTAGCAGACCTCCTGAGGCTAAAAAGAAAGGCCTATAAAGGATGGGAGTCACCTCCAAGGAGGATTATTCTGCACTGGTCCGGTCCTGTAGGGAACATACCAGGAAAGCCAAGGCTGCAACTGAATTCCAACTAGCTTTGAGCATCAAGGACAATAAAAAGTCCTTTTTCAGATATGTGGGGAGCCGGAGGAAAAGCAGGGGCAACATTGGAACCAGATGGGGCAACTGACAACTGACGCCCAGGAAAAAGCCAACCTATTAAATAGGTACTTTGCGTCGGTCTTTCATCAGTCCCATGGGACGCCCATGCCCGCTACGGGACAGGGAAGTCCGGGTGAGGGTGATCCCCTGCCCTCCATTAATGCTGACTTTCTGAAGGAACATCTTGAGAAGCTGGATACCTTCAAGTCAGCCGGCCCTGACAATCTTCACCCCAGGGTACTCAAGGAGCGGGCAAGCATCATAGCCCAGCCTCTAGCACGGATCTTTGAAAACTCTTGGCGCTCTGGTGTAGTGCCCGAAGACTGGAAGAAGGCCAATGTGGTGCCTATCTTCAAGAAAGGGAGGAAAGTGGATCCGGCTAACTATAGGCCCATCAGCCTGACTTCTATCCCGGGGAAGATCTTAGAAAAGTTTATTAAAGAGGCCATCCTTAATGGACTGGCCGACGCCAACATCTTAAGGGATAGCCAGCACAGGTTTGTTGCGGGTAGGTCTTGCTTGACCAATCTAATTTCCTTCTACGACCAGGTGACCTATCACCTGGACAAGGGAGAAGAGATTGATGTCATATATCTTGACTTCAAAAAAGCCTTTGACCTGGTTTCCCATAATCACCTCTTAGAGAAACTGGCCAATTGT
>NW_005842724.1:729696-758629 GCF_000455745.1 Alligator sinensis | reverse complement strand
TAGTAAAGCGACCAAAACGCTGGCTTGCATCCATAGATGCTTCTCAAGCAAATCCCGGGACGTCATTCTCCCCTTGTACTCGGCCTTAGTGAGGCCGCAGCTGGAGTACTGCGTCCAGTTTTGGGCTCCACAATTCAAAAAGGATGTGGAGAAGCTTGAGAGAGTCCAGAGAAGAGCCACGCACATGATCAGAGGTCAGGGAAGCAGACCCTATGATGACAGGCTGAGAGCCCTGGGGCTCTTTAGCCTGGAAAAGCGCAGGCTCAGGGGTGATCTGATGGCCACCTATAAGTTTATCAGGGGTGACCACCAGTATCTGGGGGAACGTTTGTTCACCAGAGCGCCCCAAGGGATGACAACTAGGTCGAATGGTCATAAACTACAACAAGACCGTTTCAGGCTGGACATAAGGAAGAATTTCTTTACTATCCGAGCCCCCAAGGTCTGGAACAGCCTGCCACTGGAGGTGGTTCAAGCGTCTACGTTGAACACCTTCAAGAGCAAACTGGATGCTTATCTTGCTGGGATCCTATGACCCCAGCTGACTTCCTGCCCTTTGGGCAGCGGGCTGGACTCGATGATCTTCCAAGGTCCCTTCCAGCCCTAATGTCTATGAAATCTATATACAACCCTTAACTGATGTTTGCTAACTCAGTGTCTGGGACAGGTTTCAGACAGGTTTTCTAGATTGTAAAATGATAGCTTCTATTATATTTTAAAAGTGTAAAAGACTTCTCTTTTTTAACCTTGAAGAAGGATACTTCCTTCATTCTGTTTACCTTCATTCCTTTTTTTTACCCCTAGCATAAATTAAAGTTTATATAGCACACCAGAAACATACGTTTTTTCATGTGCAATTCCAGGGCTTAAAATCATGCAGGCTTCCTGCTCCTGGGGGAAAAATGCTTTAACTCTGGGGAACAAAGGACAGAGACATGGATCCCAAATTTTAGTTAAAATTTACATGCACTCTGTGCAGTCAATGCATGGCAAAGATACGCAAAGCAAGTCAAAACAAAATACAAAGGCCAAGGTCCACCAAGGAATGTCACAATTCAGTTTAGTTTCAAAGTAGCTAGGGTCAGGAGGGACCTGAACGGATCATCTAGTCTGACCCCCTGCCACAGGGACTGGACCGGATCCTCTGTCCCCCCCCCCTGCCACAGGCAGGAATGAATGCTGGGTTCACAAGACCCCAAACAGATGATCATCCAACCTCCTCTTGAATTTGCCCAAGGTAGGGGCGAGGACCACTTCCCTGGGAAGTTGGTTCCAGATTTTGGCCACCCTAACTGTAAAATATTGCCTTCTGATCTCTAACCTAAACTTATTCTCCATCAACTTATTAACATTGTTCCTTGTCAACCCAGGTGGTGCTGGGGAGAAAAGGGCTCTACCCATTTGCTGCTGATCTCTCCTGATGAGTTTGTAGGCAGCCACCAGGTCCCCCCTCAGCCTCCTCTTGCTGAGGCTGAACTGGTTCAGGTCCCTCAGTCTCTCCTCATAGGGCCTGTCCTGCTGCCCTCTCACCAAGCGGGTGGCCCTCCTCTGAACTCTCATCCCTTATGAAGTGTGGCACCCAGTACTGGATGCAGTACTTCAACTACGGCCTGACCAAAGTCACATAGAGGGTGAGTATCACCTCTCTGGACTGGCCTGAGATGCACCTTTGGATGCATGTTCAGGTATGGCTGGCCTTGCTGGCTGTGGTCTGGCATTGGCGGCTCACGTTTTTCTTGGAGTCAATGACTCCAAGATCCCTTTCCGCCCCTGTGCTTTCAAGAAGGGAACTCCCCAGCCTGCATGTATGCTGTGGATTCCTTCTCCCAAGGTGCAGCACCCTGCATTTGTCTATGTTGAACCCCATCCTATTCTCGTCTGCCCACTTTTGTAGTCTGTCTAAATCTATTTGCAGCCTCTCTCTCCCTTCAAGTGTGTCCACCTTGCCCCACATCTTAGTGTCATCAGCAAACTTGGACAGCGTGCTTTCCACCCCTCATCCAAGTTGCTGATGAAGATGTTAAACAGTGCGGGCCCGAGCACTGAGCCCTGGGGTACCCCACTGCTCACATCTCACCAGGTTGAGTACAACCTGTCCACCACTACTCTCTGGGTGCACCCCATCAGCTAATTTTTTTTACCCATCCAACTGTGTAGGCATCAATGCCACAGTCACTTAATTTATTGATGAGGATGGGGTGAGAGACAGTGTCAAAGGCCTTCTTAAAGTCTAGAAAGACTACGTCCATGGCGACACCATCATCCTAGTATTGTAATACTTGCATATCTAACATTAGTGAGGTAGGCACCTATAAATGGCATTCACAACAGGCAGCCTATTGAGAAAATGGACAACACTTAAGCGGTGACAGGAAACAAAACAGAGGTGTGAAATCCTGCCTCTCCAGAGCTTCATTGGGCAGCAGGAAGAAGAAGCCAGGAGGAGCATAAACTTGCATCCCAACACTCCTCAGAAGCAATTCATTCTAGTCCTGGCTCTGAGGACTACTGTTCATTTTGCTTTAATCCATCCTTGTGCTGATTACATAATCATGCTGCCTCTTGCATGCTTCCCTGGTCCCATCTTGTGTTGTTTTCTACATCATGGCCCAGTTTTAACAAGAAGGGTGGAATACATCCTCATCCCAGTCCTGCCTAAAAAGCCTGATAACTAGGCAAGATATAAGGCCTGATATTTCCTTCTGAGAAATAGGAAATATAGGTTTGAATCCCCTCAGTCCAAATGGGGGACCTAGAACCCAGTCCCCTACTTCCTGAGTGTCCTAACAACAAGACAGGCACTGCTTCCTTTCTATTCCACCCCAACTGTTACTGAATGGAAATAGCCTTGGGTACTGAACTCAAAGCTAATATTGTTAGAAATGATCAGAACACACCTACTAGACTGCGCCCCTCATGGGACTCTAGCACAAAAAAAGTCTTAGCTTATGAATCAATTAAGTAGGAGTGCACCAATATATCGGCTGACTATCAGATCAGCACCAATAAAAGGAGAAATGATGCTACTGGCTATCAGCATTTTTTGGTTGTTAAAGCCGATAATTATGGGTGCATGCTGGGGGGGGCACGCTGGCAAACATAGTCTGGTCCCTGTGCCCTGCCACCAGCCCAAGCCCATAGCAGATTACAGGTCCCAATGAGCACTGGGAGGGAGCAAGGGCACTGGGTAAGAGTCACAGGGTGCTCGCTCAGCAACAGAGACCATTACTGGTTCCTGCTGTTGCTGCTGCCATGGCAACATCACATGCACAGCAGAGGTCTAAGCACCAGGGCTGCTGCTGCAGAGACAGACTGTGTGGGGCCAGGTAAGGTGCCACACAACGGACATTCTGCTCCACCAGATGCCTTTGCAAAAGTAGCTTCTCCGTGGCGGCTGCATGAGCTTGGCTACATGGGGCCTGCCGGCGCTGACATGGTGGCATGCTCTGGGGCTCCAAGGGTGCCTGGTGCCACTGTCCACCTGGGAGTCTACCCCACTGATCCAGGATGGCAGCACAGGCTGCACAGGGAGCATGGCTGCAGGTAGGAACCATGGGCAAGGGGGCAATGTGCATGGGAATAAGGCAGTTACCGCCTTCCTTATCAAGGGCTGGAGCAGGCAGGAGGCACATATGTGTGTGTTATAGAAGCAAAATAAACAAAAATAAGATTTAGGTTGGTAGTTGTTGGGCTGCACGAGGCAGGCAGCAGTAGTGAACGGACCCTCAGCACGGATCTCTGCTCCCTGCAGAGCCAGGTCACGTGGCAGGGCAGTGCTGGTCCCTGCTGAGCGACCTGGCTCCGCCACGGCCTGCCTTGCGCTGCCCCAGCAATGTGGGGCAGGCAGTGGCGGTGAGGAGACCCTGGCACAGATCTCTGCTCCCTTACAGAGCCGAGCTGCACGGCAGGGACCAGCAGGCTTGCTCGTTATTCTGCGCAGCTTCCCTGCCCTGCGACCCAGCGTGACAAAGATTATAGATCCACGCGGGGGTCTTCTCGCCTGCATGGACAGCAATGGCCCTCCCCTGGATGAGCCACCCACGGCCCCGGCCTGCTCCCCACTGTGGCCCTGCAGCCCCCCACCCCATCCGGCTGGGCAGTAGTACTGTGCAAAGCTTGCAGCCTGTTCGAAACAGATTCGGCAGAGCCAAATCTCTGAAACAGATTTGGCCGAAATGAAACAGGACAGTGATCCGAAACACCAAAACAAATCGCTGTCCTCCGCATCCAAAACTGAATCAAAACACAGCCATTTCGTACAGTCCTAATTAACATGTTAATAAATTGTAAACATGGTATATATTCAGCCAGTTTATGACAATCAAATGGCAAACTAGATGCTAGGGGTCCCTATACACATGCAGCAAGGCTGTTCCAATGTGCTGTAATTACAGCATATCAGAGCAGACATGATTAATCAAGTCTGCTGGAGCGTGGTAATTACCATGCTCCAGCAGACTCCAGCATCTCATGCATCAGCATCCCTGTGTTGAAACATCTTTGTGGCTAGTTTGTATTACATCTTAAATTGGTGTGGCATGTGTCCCAGATTGTCAGGTGCTTCATTGGGGTATGGGGCAGGCCTGGGGATAGGACACTACCCTTCCCTGCCCAATCCCTAGGATCGGGTAGGTGACCAACCTTGGTCCTGAACCTGCCCTGTGCCCCTACACTCAGCTGAGCATTGGGGTGGGAAGAGGGCAGCGCCACATTAAGGACACAGCTGGGACAGGGCAAAGGACAGCCTGGGGTCCTGAATCAGGACTCAGAGCTTTCTTATGTCCTATCTATCTCACCACCCAGCTAAATTAGAAAGCAAGGTGCGAGTAGCTGAATTGAAAAATATAAGATTAAAAAAAAACACAAAACCTGAAAGTGTAGGCTGTTTTAAGTGCCTTGTCCTGTGTCATAATATACATACATATACATACATTCTGCCTCAGAATATATTTCATGGTGCTACTTAAATTTTTGAATTTTACTTCATACTTTCTGAAATAAAAACAATTACAAGATTCTGAGAATGATTCCCCATAAAAATATTGCATGTTACAAATATAACTTCTCTTGTTTGACCTTAAAAATCAAAGGTCACTGAAGATGAAATGACACTATATAATTGAAAAGAGAATATTGGCTTTGGTGAGATCCCCAGATCACCAGCCCTAACCACACTAGATGTAATGTTTTTCCTTTATCGGACCAAGGGTTTGGGTCCCTGTCTTATGGACTCTTCTACTGAGGGTACTCCCCTACACTGGCTGCAGCCAACACCCAATGCCTCTGAAGGCTTAAAAAAACCCCAAACCATGACACACACGGCAGCAGCAAGGGGGGAGAGGAAGAGGGAAATTTCCTCCCAGACCCATGCAGCAATCAGCAACAGTCATATTCAAGTCCCAAGTCATTCAGTGCTTTTGGTTCAGGAGACCTTGGAGAAGATAGGAAATTTTTCCTATAGCTAAAACAGCTTTTTTGTTAATTTATATTTGATAATACAGCACAAATCCTACATTTTTTTTTACACACTGAATCCCTTGTGATTTCAATTAGTTTTTAAGTGTGCAAGAACATAGAATGCTGCCCTGGGCTTGTATAATTATGGTGAGCCAAGACACTTAATAACTTAAAATTTCAATCATGTTGTTAATACATTAAAATCAGTGGATACAATGGATACAGTTGTCCACCTAATTATCCTGTGGTAGAGTCACAGCTTGTACTTTATTTTTTTTTTTTATAAAACTAGCCAAAAAGAAAACTGACTGTTCCAAGGGCCTCAGAAATTATCCCACGATCAATAAGTATGCACCATGTCGAATTTATGTAAAGTTCTGAAATAAATGCTAGAGTATTTGAATAAGTTCTTAAAGAAATGTGATGCCAGGAGGGATGATACATGATTATGAATTTAGAAAATAAAGGAACAAATCAATTTTGTACACAAAGCTGGTACACAAAATTTGCAAACCGCTAAAGAGCCACCATTATCAGCTGTAAGCTCTAACATGTTTCCACCTTGTTTAAATTCACAAATTAAATGCCAAATGTCTGTAAAAATAACCCATATTATAATGGATTCACATACATTTATCCTAGTGACACTATAGTTAATATTCACAATCCATAATACCATCCTTAAATCCTTTAACTGTCTCTTGAGTCTAGCATTTGAATTGTTTTAACATGTTGAGATATTGACTTTGTTAGGATTCTGAATATAAAGTTAACACTGCATGCAGTAGGGACAAATAAAGCAATGATATTACAATTTGTGTTTCTTTTTACTTTTTAGCTAAAGGATGAGACATCAGGCTTCAAATCTTAACTACTAGAAGCAAGCAAGATTATGCAATACCCCAAGTCTGTCAGCATGGCATAGAAACAGACCTGGCTTTTTAGGTAGGCCCAGTAGGTCACTTGGGTCTTTTCCTATGCTCCTAAAGATCCTCTGCTGAATGTCTAGAACTTATCCTATCTTGGCAGGGATTTTTGGGATTTGCAAACTAGGTGTCTTTATGTCTAGGTCCTCCTAGAGCCTAATCAGAGGACAGGCAAACACAAACCAACTGCACTAATTTCAAAAAACAAGACAAAAACACACAAACAGACACATAGACAGAGCAGCTGTGGCCACCTTCATTAAAAATATGGCCAGAGAAGAAAGTGTTAATGTCTTTTTCTCATTAGACTCTGATAATTAGAGTACTCCCAATTCCATAAGGTTTCAAATTGTGATGCTCAGTGCTTGCCTACATTAAACAGCTTCTGCCACTAGGGCTATGCCAACCCAGATGCATCAAGAGTGAAGAGTACCCTAGTGAAGAGGCATTATTTACCAACAAACTTTTTCTGCTCATTACAGTTTTTTGCTACATTACCATTTCAAATGACATAGATTTAACTGACAAAAGCCCTTTTCAGTCAACATAACTGCTTCTACCTTATCAGCTTTACAAAAACAGTGACATTTTCATTCCTCTATGTCAGCAAACTTTCATAACGTAAATTAATCCTTAATTGCTCAGAGCTACACACTGGCACTTAAATCCAGTATCATCACTTGACTAAACTATAGGCACACTTTACCACAGCATTCTCACTGGGCTGGCTCTTGCGAATCCCATTCTTTTGTACCTAACTCACCCTACGATTGTTCAAAAAGAACTTGGGTGCCTAAGTCAATGTTGGAAATTCCACTCCAGGAGCTGGGTGCCTAGAAGTTGGGTACAGTGATTTTGCTTAGGGTTGCAAAGTCTAAATACCTTTGTGCCTTTGAATAACTGAAGTCCTGATTATAATGAAACAATCTCAAAAAACTTAACAAAAGACCAGAAAATTCATCCATTTAAGTTTAGGAAGGCAATATTTGAGATAGTTTGTTGAATATTAATAAATCTGTTCTTTAAAAACATATACATGCATACATACATCTGACCACACCCCTCAATACAAACATATACATATGTGATTATAATCCACTTCTTACCTTTCTCGGTTAAATTTAAGGGAATGCAGTATAGCAGGTCTCTTTTGACGCAAGTTCCATAAGTGTAAGGTGTCATCAGCCAAGGCACTCACAAGAGCTCCCTTTTTAAAAACAAAAAATTAATAAATGTAATTACACATCTAGCTACAGTTCAAGTCTATTATAACTTGGGTAATAACTAGTTTCCACAGACTTGCTTCTAAGTAATATGAATAAAGTAAATTTATAAAAGCAGCAGATCTGACCAGATAATGTAATTAAAATATTTTGCATATGAATATTTATTTATATGTTCAATTAAGTTAGTTAAGTGCTTTGCAATCATTCAAACTGAAGGTTGAGATAGGAAATTTATTCTAATGCTTCAAGGAACATTCAACTTTAAAATGTATTTTTAAAAAGTAAATGAAAGATTAACAAAAACACAAATGACTATTACTTATTGTGACCATATTAAGGTTCTGGATCATAGTATATAAAACACACGATGTGAGATTCTTTGATACAAAGAATACCTAATTACATAAATAGCTGCATATTGCTCCCTTGAAAAAACAGCCTTTGAAGAGTGATTAAGTAAGCCTTTAAAAATAGATTAATTTACTACTTCCTTTTATGAATTCACTTTTAAAATCCTGAAATATTTATAAATATCCCAAGTAGCAGATCTGGCATAATGGCAAAGGGGATGTGGAAGTAGCAGCAAGCTCACTGGAGCATGAGTCTAGCATCCAAAACCAGAACTTTCGTTGGCAAACCAGTGGCAAAGATGGGTACAAATCCACTGCTGCACCCCCCCAGATCTCTCTGAATCTCTCATGTTTGTGATTTTACACCACTACCTTAAGAAAAAAAAATATATTTTTTTTTGCCGTACTGTCCAAAACTGAATATTCTTAGAACCCATAATCAAGAGTTCTGCCTGGAAACGTCTACTTTTTCAATTTATACCTCAGTTTCCTATATTTAACAGCCGATAGAAAATAGTATTACTACTTCTCCATTTGATTTGTTCGTGTGCCAATATTTGAGTTAGCGTTCCTATCTGCATAGGCTATTCAAAACTGGAGAGAAAAAAAATTAACTGTATAACTATAAAAATTAGGAAGGTGTCCCAGGAGCAGGTAGATTATCCCAAATGATCACTTTTTAAAATTACTCTACCATTCAAAATGATACTAAGCCTTTAGAATTAACATTTCCTGCTATCTAACTAGCAACCAATTCATATTAAAAACTCTCCTGTAATGTTTAACCATTTCCTTTCAGAAAATTAACACTATTATAATGTTCACTGTAATAGAACACACAGACAAAACTGGTTTTAGTAGTAAATCACCAGAGGTGCCTTATTTTTAAACTGGAACCAATAGTATTACTAGTATGTTACCATGTTCTAGTAAGCAAATAAAAAAGCAATACGTAGTCTCGCATGTACTTGAAACCTTTTCTTTAAGTAAAAAGAAAGAGAATTGAGGAAATTATGGAAATTCTTCTGCCTTACAGTAGAGATTTAAGTCTTTTTACTAACCTCATTAATCAGGAACTGGAGTTGGATTACTGCAGCTCCACTGTCGTGTTGGCAGTAGCATTCAACTCCTGGCCGACCGAAACTGACATTAGTGGCATTAAGGAATAACATTTGTGTAAAACATAAAATAGAGTAGATAAATGTAGACTTAAAATAGTGCACAGGTCTTAATTAGCTTTGAAATTCAAAGATTAGATTTGAACTTCTATTCCAAATTTAATGAATTTGACAACATATTAATAACCAAAAAGTTTGAAAATGATATACCCATTTGAAAAATGAAGATCCCCACCTTTTTTTTTTTTTTACTTCCTGATTTTTTTTATTCGGGGGGGAAGAGTCATTCTGACTATCCTAATAACAAGCAAAAACAATTAGTTAAACTTTTCATAAATTCAGCTAAGGCAATCTAGGAAAGAGGCAAAGGAAGTCATTCCAAAGGACATATCTCCCCACTTCTGAGGAAAATGTTAAGAACCCTTGTGTTCAACAGATACCTGAAGGGCCTGCTGGTTGGCAGGCATCATGTACATCCTGGACTCTAAGCTATAAGATGGGAAACTCAACTGGCTTCCTTTTCTTTCCTTGAGTGATAAGAAAAATTCCTTTTAAATGCCTTGGACAGCTGTAGGACATTTATTTTATTTTATTAGCTATCTCCACTATCAATTTTACAGCTATAGATGAAGGAAGAAGCTGCAGCAGCACATCTGGACAGAAAAAAACAGGGCAAAAATGCAGGGCAATATTTAAATTAGCATTGTAAAGGACAACACAAGTATTCCTTCAGAGTCTATATATTCACTAGAAAAGTTCTGATTATTCTATTAAGTCTCAGAGGTAAAAAATAAACGTGAACACACTTTAGTGAAAAGAACTTATTCCTGGAGGGGATGAGGACTGTACCATGTAAGTGTTGCTCCCAGCTCCAAAACCTCATGGGAAAATACTGAACTGCCTTTCTTGCCATCCTAGGACTGAGACTGAAAAAAAATCAGTTGATTTTTATTCTCAGTCCTGGGATCTCACCAAAGCCAGTTCAAAACTCTGGTGCAGCACTGCTATCTATATTTAGATTGCAGTACCACACCGGAGTCTTGAACCAGCTCCACTGTGGCCCTAGCACTGTGATCTGGTGTGATCAATATTTAGATCATAGTAAACACTAATGAACAAATGCTCAGAAAACTATAAGCCTATTAAGGCTTACTACAATCTAAATATAACACATGCTTAGCGTAACATGTTCAAAAGCCTCAGGGCCTTGTTAACATGTTTAGAAGCTATGTGGTCTGAGCAACAAGGCACTTAACTTCTCCCTAAGCTCCACTGTGATCCAGATCAGAGCTATGCGGGTGTCTAAATTCTATCCCCAGGGGGCCCATTCTGTTTGGCCACAGAGGCATGCCTAACTCACCTCAACAGCACTGACTCTGATAAAAAGTGTACCACCTACCATTACTTTTACTTAAAAACATAGAACAATAGTCTAGCCATAAGACCACTCAAAGGAGCAGGAGACCTAGATTTTATGTCTTGCTCAGCCTGGGGGTATTCAAACTCTTCTTTCCCACTTCCTAGGAGGGAGCTGTAACTACCAATCTATAAAACAATCTGGGTAGGGTATCCTGTGGGGAAGTGGGTCACTAGGCAGAAGTACAAAAAAACCGCAGGACCGGAAAAAATATTAACAAGAAGGAAGATGCTTCTGTAGCCTCATGATTAGTACATACAGCAAGGGGAAGAAAAACCTGAGTTCTAGTCAATGCTACCAGGGTTATTTTTGGAGGATTTTCCCCCATAACCACTGACTGTCTAATGTAAAATGTATAAAACAGTCCAAGGAATAAAAACCTGGAGAGCTACCTAATGTTCAACTGATCAGATGTCTAAACTACAGAGGAACATGAGTTCAGACATATAACCCAGCCTAGTGTTTCCTACTGGCTAGCTCAGCATCTCAACACTTGGATTCACCTTCAGAAGTGCCAAGCATTCTCTACTGACTTTAGAGCAAGGTTCTCAACCTTTTTCTTACCAGGACCCACTTGCAAAGATCAATGGCTTGTCCTGACCCACAACCCCCTGGCCCTGCCAGTGTGCGACCTACAGTGCCTCGCCCCACCTTCCCTCCCACAGCATCAGTGCCTGGCTAACCAGCCACCTTCTCCCAGTGCTAGCTGGCAGCTCCCCCCCACCCCCAACACACATGCACACATCACCACCCCTACCCTGAAAGTCCCCAAGCCCTGGCCCTCAAACCCCTGCTCCCCATACACTTACCTTCATCCAGCTGTTGGGGCTGCTTCCAACAACCCTGCCTGGCTGCATGCTGGCCACGCCCCAAGCAGCCCCTTGCAGGCTGGAACACTGCCAGCCTGCAAGGGGAGACCAATGCATTCATGTGTTTTTTCTGACATTTGCTTGAAACCCTCTGAAATATTCTTGAGACCCACTTTTGGGTCATGACCCACAGGTTGAGAAACACTGCTCTAGAGGAAGCCTGCTTATCTAACCTAATACAGACATCCACATTGCATAAGGAGTATCTTTTGTTTAGGCATGGTGAAACTGAAAAGAAGGTGTCCATAAGGCCAATCTCAACATAACCAATAGCTGAAAGAGTAGATCTAAAAATGGGGAACTATAATGATTGAAGGCATGGAAATAATTCCATCTATAAAAAAAAAAACAGAATAAAATACAAGACAGAAGGTAAATAAGAGATGTGGTTATGATCCTTGAAATACCCACTAGCAGAGATAAAAAGACACTATTTAATATAAGAAACTGCCCCCTTACTGCCTCCCCCATCACCTGACCCCTACTGCTGCTTGCACTGCTGCAGTTGTGGTGTGAATGAATTTAAGACAGTCCCCCAATAATCAGATTCTTCTATACATGGAAAAATTGTAACATATTTATAAATTTCCCATGTATAGAATCTAATTACAGGGTGGGGGGGGGTGTCAACTTAAATTTAGGGTAGTCTTGGATTCAGGTAAATATGATACATGTATAACTCATCTGAGCCAGTACATCAAACCCTATATTCCTATTTTATCTCATTAGAGGATTCAAACAATACCATGTTAAATGTCCCATCAAAGTTACTTACTTTGAGTCTGTTACAGAAACATATACTACAGTAAGATAAAATGTGTATTTTGGGTTTTTTTCTTGTTCTTGTGCAGCCTTTTTTCCCCCTTTTTTTTTTTTTTTACAATAAGTTTGTCATATTCCCACCATCCTAGTATCTTCATGCTACTCGCAATTGTACGACAAATGAATTTACCTACAATCTCAAAATGTGAATATCTGAAGAAATAGCCAAGAGGTAGGTAGTTATTTCATAAATAGTCATACGGAATGTTTGCTAGCACAGTTGATATATTTTATCCCTTCCAGCAGAAAATACCTCATCCACCTTTTCAATGAATCACAATTAAATGGTCTGTCAGATTCCAACAT
The DNA here is from genome assembly GCF_000455745.1 of Alligator sinensis. Taxonomy (NCBI): domain Eukaryota; kingdom Metazoa; phylum Chordata; order Crocodylia; family Alligatoridae; genus Alligator; species Alligator sinensis. Next base: position 746,138 of record NW_005842724.1, on the reverse strand, counting down.
ACTCTTAAATACTGAACTGTATTTGCAGGACAAAACAAAGAGACAAAAAGAGGAATTTAGCTACCAGAGTAAAAGTCTCTCAGTAGCATCCATCCATAATGATAGGTCTTTCAGAGGCAACAATATTTCCCTTTTCCTTAAATGGTTAAGTGCTCACAAAACGTTGTATTGAGAAACAGTGCTTTCATAGCATTTTTCTTTTTAAAAAATTTACTCTAAATTCAGAGGCTGTGCAGGGACAGTGTGTGGGGAAGCAGGGACAGAGTGCCGCTGTCTTCCAAGAACAGGGCTGGGGCAGGGATGCTCAACAGGCTGGGGTGTGGCAGGAGCAGTCACCAAGAGCAAGCTTCCCTAACCCACAGAGGGGTGCCGCTGCCCTCACCCTGCCCTGGCCCTGCTCCTGAGATGTGGCAGTATTCTGTCCCTGCATGCCCGCGCATACCCCCTAGGATCAGTCCAAGTATCCCTAGGGGTACATGTACCTCCAGTTGACAACCCCTGCTCTAAATCGATGAGTATTACACTACAGGTATTACACACAGTGACCTCTAGCTTACAGTTTAACACTGTCTGATAGCAGGGAAAGCAGAGTGGTTGCTAACTTGTTCAGAGGCATGACCTTTTATAGACAAGAACCTACATCATTGGATGCTCACTGGATTAAAGAAAACTCAGAGTTCCTCTTGAAAATAAGAGTTTCTCCTGCCTATTTTCAGACTATGACAAGTTACCACTTCTGTCTTCACTTTGCCCAATAAAAAAAAAACAAAAAACCTTATTTTTTGGAGAAGCTAGCATCACCATGATTTTAAGGAACCATTTTAAATTCAGTGGCAGAGTGGACCTCATTTCAGGACAGTGACTTCTGCAGATTCAGGCCAAATAATAAACTGTAAAAATCACTATTCCAGTTTGACTTCTGACTTGCTATTTAAAACATCAACCTTCCATCCTTACTAATTATGCATCAATTCAGGGTCTTCAACAACTCCTCAGAACTAAACCGCTGGAAAAAAAAAGACAAAATTACAGTGTCTTCCCTTAGCAATAGGCCCTGTAATTGAGGTACCAGACAGAGTTCAGCTTGCTGGTATTGATTCTGCAACATTCATTACTCTTATTATGGACTCAGTTCTCATGAAAGGCAATATAAGTATGGAACAGAATCGAAAACCTGTCCAACATGTAGTAAATTCTTTGCATCATTTCAATGTTGTAAGTGATTCGCTAATGCCTGGTTCATACAGGGTAAAAATCTTTAGCTTAAAGTCGCAAATGCCTGTGCCAACGTGGTGAAGACTTGTAGATCAAACCCTGCTGTTGACTCAAGACTTATGGAAATCATTACAGTTAAATCCAATAGGAATTATTTTTATAGTGAGAACCAAAAATCTAAAAGATAAAAGCCTACATTAAAACATTGAGACTGCAAAACCATACAGACAAATGGTAAATGCAAAAGATAAGATAGAAGCAACTTTGCTTGGATACGTACAGGTCAGTCGCATCATACGCGCATTTAACTTGCACAAATTCAACTATACGCGGCGGGGGGAGGGGCTTGAGCGGCACGCAGCCATCCCCACCACCACCCTGTGCTGAGCCCCCCCCCCCCCCTGGCCTGGCCCTCGGCCGCCAGCCGCACAGCTCTAAGCACGGTTCCGCAGCAGCGGCGGGAGGTTTTGGAGGCAGAGGCAGTCACCGCTAGTCAAATCGCTGGCACGGTAATACGCGATTTGACTACGCAATTTTCGCCTTATGCACTGACTTCAGAACCTAACCCCCCACGTAAGATGAGACTGACCTATAGTTGGGAGATGAGCTTTTGGGCACAAAGTACTCTTCCTCATGATAAGGCTGCCAGTACAAACTCAGTGTATGTGCACAGAGAAACAGAACCATGATCAAGGCATGATCATATACTATTGTATCCTCTATATAATGGATGGTGGTGATAGAGAAGTGATCTTTTAAATCAATAGGAAGAGCAGTAAAATGAAACCTCTAAAAATGGATCGGGTAAATCCAGACTACATGATATACATAAATGTATGCGCGTGCATACACACACACACTTATTTTTTTAAGCTTTCTAAAAGGAAGTATGAAGAGCTATTTTTAATATTCACTACTGAACAAGCTGGATAAAGCAAGGAATACTTTCTGAAGCTACAATATTCAATTCTGTTTTTGGAACTATTGGGCTCTGTGCCTGCATTTCCTGAGTTCCAACCAACAATGAAACATAACTACAAAATGTTTTTTCCAGCACTGCTATTAGGACAAACAGCCTCATAATAAATATCAAATGAACAGTGACAGACTAGTTCCCACCTCCATAAAGTATTGCAATTATTTTAGTTTTACAGCTTGTAATGGTTCTATACTTTTAGTCTTCCACTCTCACCAATTATCTTAACTTCATATTCATGCAAGTCAGACCTTCTCTTATAAAACAATAATTTTTCCACTACCAGGAGACTAGCAGTAACATGAAAGTAATAACAAGAGAAGAACAATTAATACAAATGTTTTTATGTGAAACCGTCCAGCATTTCTCAATCCAGAATAAAAATTTACAATACAGTGGTAATTTTATCAGAAGGGCAGTACATCTCAGTCCCTAAAGTAAGGTATTTATTTTCAAAAGCGATTTTACAACTCAGAATATATACTAGAAAGAAAAAAAAAAATGCAGTTACCATTTTAATGTACTCAATATAACTTAGAAGGAACTAGGCAGCGCTTTGAGTATTCTGCAGTACTACACTGAATTCCTGTAAACCTACTAAGAAATTGCACTTAGAAAGTGAAACATACAAATGTAAGTTATGTGTACTGCTGGTTCAAGACAGAATGGAGCCAGTATTTTGAGAGGGATGAAAACAGGCTTCTAGCATCAGAACTGCAGCAGTTATCACCTGGTCAATCACACTTCCTATCCAAATTTCAAGCCAGTGGGGTGCAACAAAGATCAGCAGGAAGGATTGTACTAACAGTATGGGAATTGAACTTTAAAAGCTTTTAAAATACTACCATTACAGAAAGTACAGAAACACTCCAGTATTTTAAGTTACTACCTGCTTCAATACACACTAATGTCTTGACTATTAAAACTTACATTCATTTGTTTCTTTCTGCTAGACTGATGATGAAGCAGTACACAACTGGCTAAGTGATGCAAGATGTAACAAACAGATGTTGAAGAAAACAGCACCCTCTATAATATGCCAGCTTTACTTTACACCAGGGGTGGGCAATTATTTCGGCCCGTGGGCCACACAGGGAGTTCTGCTGAGGTGTCACAGCTCCCCTTTCCCCTACCCGCCATGCAACAACTACATTACCAGCAGTTTATGCTTACCGATTTTTAAAGATCTGTTTAACTTTACAAGAAATAGTAGGAAAAATCCTTATGTGTCATTATAAAATGCAATACTAACCAAGCCTCTAATTCTTTTTAAACCTGCAAGTCTTTTTCCTTAAACTGCTTTACGTAACCCGTATAAAGATAAACCAAAACCTAAAAAATATAATTCTACTCTGTATGCCAAACAGTATTTCCACTTATGAAATTGTTTATAGGAGTTAATTTTCACAACAAATTATTAAATCTATATTTGTTTTGCTACCCAATATATGAGTGATTTAATTACTTGTTACTACATACTATAAATATTTGGCATAATGGAACTATCAACTTACTTTTCAGGAATTAATATTCTTTCTAAGTAAAAACATTTGGGTTAAAATTTGAAGTTTATTTCCAAAGGCATCCTTTGGAGAATTCATTCCTTACATGAGAATGATTTGTGCAGAACAGGCACAATTCAAAGTGCTGGTTTTGACCTATAAAGCTCCAAATGGTCTAGGTCCTGCATTATGTCCTCTCAATCTAAGGTGCCATCAGTATGGATAGTGAACTTGGAAATAACACGTGGGAGAACATTATTAATAGTCACCCCTCAGCACCTGAACTCCCTGTCCCTTGAGCATCACCAGAACTTGAATTGGGACATCTTTTAGAAAAGCTGTAAGACCTTTTTTATTTTGGCAGGTATTTAGTAAGCAAGTCTGAGTTGAGATATTATTTAGGGTTATAAATCATTTCGTGTCTTCTTATAAACTACTCTGAGCCTTTATTGAGAATGGCAGCATATAAGCCTAATAAAACAAAATAATATAAAATAAACTTTTGCACTGACCACACATTTTTATAGGGCTGGCCATTGACTAGTTATTAATAGCCTTTATTCTTTGGTACTCGTTATGAAGTCACCTATCCATAAGCTAATATGCAAGTACTGCATTAGCTATTATAATAAATTCTGGATTTGTGGGGAGAAGGTATGAAAAGAAATTCGGTATCAACTGACATTTCAAAGGTCAGTTTACTTGCATCTTTTCTGCATTCAGTTGAACTACGGTTTATATGCATGAATGAACAGAGAAGCAAGGTCTGAATCCCTGCACACAAGGAATCCTAGGAATTAATGTTAAAATGCCCACAAATGTTTATCTGACTTAAATCAGTATGTTTCACCTGGGACAGAATACTGTTTTACAAAGCAGAATAGGATTCCCCAAGCCCCTCACCAGAACTCAGGCAAAACCAATGTAAGTTAACTTGTAAGGACTGATCTGCATCCTTTAAAATTTGTACTGTATGTGTGAGCACAATTACTCTGAGGAAAAGAAGAAAAGGGGTTTTGTTTTGTTTTTATAAAATTATGCTTCAGGCAAGAAAAAAAAGGGGATAGAGCTTGTAGTGTTTTTACTTATCTGCTTACCTACTCTGATGACGAAAAATCTAAGCAGCAGCAAACATTAGACATGCCTTTGCACCCACAGTATCACAGAATTCAGTACTTAAAAAAAAGAACAAACAAACCTAACGTTGCAACATCTAACACCACCACTTGTGAAAGAAAAAACAGCTTCAATTGTTATTAACTTAAATGGTTTACAATCTTTTTCACTGCAGGCTTCAGTAAGTCAATTTCTTTGGTTTACATAAACTTTTTATTGTGTAAAATTTGATGCGATCATAAAAATACATTGTTCGCAAAAAAACTACATCACAAAGTGCTAATTTAGTAAAATGAAGCATATACATTTTTAAAATTAACATTGTCTATAACACTAGCTCTATTCCTCTTGTACTTGCACATCATGGGTGTGGACACAAGTACAACTGAAGCCCTTTTCAAAAGGGGAACATTTCAAAAGGGCAGCAGCTGTTACGCTCTAATTGGGTATGTGTGACCAATCAGAGAAAATACACTCCAACGTTAACACGCTCAGGAGTCCACACACTATAAAACATAGATGGGCAAAGCAACATATCACATGTTTAATAAAAGCTTTTTCTAACTTGCTACAGTTAGAATCTGTACCAGGTGTAATCTGGATGAAATATTCAAGGTGGACTGATTTACATCAGAGTGATGTAAATGAGCAACTGAAATAACCAACTAGAATCCTTGATTTAAACAACAGATTTTACTAGGTTTTTCCATTTGTACTTTAATTATTTTCTAATGCAAACACTTTCACCAATTAGTATAACCATTAAAACATATACATTTGCAACCAAACAGAAACACTCACTCCCAACCCACGGTACCCCATCCCGCTGGGACACACTGGTGCCCCTCACTCCCAACCCATAGTCCTCTGGTGGTGCCAATGCCCCGCAATCCTGGCCCACAGTCCCCCGCCACCCTTCACTCCCAAGCCACAGTCTCTCCAGCCCTGCCAGTGCCCCTCACTCCCAACCCACATCCCCCTGCTCCCCCCAGCCCTGTAGCATCTTCCAGCTGCCCGGTTCCTACAAGTAAGGGCACTGGCCCCGGTGCTTCCAGCCCAGCCATAACAGCTTCCCGCTGCCTTGGAAGGGTCCCCCCAACCCCTTTTCCCACTGGAGAGGCAGGCACCTCTCCCCTGGGCATCCTGCCCTGCTGCAGTCCCAGTGCCTGAACAGTTTCCTTCAGCACCAGCAGGCACCCGCTCCCCGTCACACACCCATTTCCTCCACACACACCTGTCACACGTACACCACTCCCGAGACAGTCCCTAAGCCCTGGCCCTCCAACACCCCCATAGACCTACCAGGACTGCTCTTAACACCCTGCCTGGCAACATGCCAACCCCATGTGTGTGCGCGCACACACACACACACACACACACACACACAGCACCCCTTGCATCCAATCTCCCTCCCCAGCACCAAGCAGCTCCTTCCTAGGGCAAGCTGGGAAGTGCTGGGAAAAGCAACGATGCTGAGCAGATTAAAATCCTAAACATTTGATCATATTTTTAAGAACTGCTCAGAGAGTGATTCAAGGATCCAAAAAGAAGACAGGTCTGGGAAAACCTGGATGTACTGTAACCCCAAGTTAAATCATTATATAAAACTTAATATTTTCATATTCTTATTAACATACCCAAAAACAAAGGTAAAAATACTGAGTTGTTAATTATCTAGTAAATAATAACTTTTTTATTGTGCGTCAAGCAGGATAGTACAGAATACACTGCTTAAGATGCCCGAGGTAAGCTGAGCAGCTATTTAAATTATACAAATGTTTTGTTAGATGATATTTTAATATTAAATAGCATCAATTAAGCCAATTTAAACATGCTGTCTAATTTGTGCAGGAAAAGCCTGCTTTAAACTGTCTGTATCTCATTAAGGCTCACTGGGCACTTCACATGCTGGGAGCCTGCTCCAACATGCTGGAAATCCAGCACATTGGAAAACTCTATTAAGACTCGATTAATCGAGTCTGCTGGAGCATGTAAACTGATGCTCTCTGGCAGCCTTGCGCAGTACATCCATCAGTGGCACAGTGTGTCTTCACATGAAGAAAACTGTGGCGGTGCACTTTGAAATAAAAAACATTTGATGTGCTTTAATTCAAAGCACACCACTGCCATCTTCTCAGCACGGAATGTGCCGCATCACTGATGCACGTGACACCCAGGGGCTTTTAATTAACATGGCTTGCTAATTAAAAGCACCAGGCGCCATGTCAGGAACACACATAAAAATGTCCATTGTTACTCAGCTTCTAACAAAGCACCTTAAACATTTTAGCTTCACAGCAATCCTCCAGGACTTCCTGAAATTTAACAGCAACCCAATGAAAAACACTAAACTAAAACATATAACTGGTGGGCACAGAACCTCACTCTCACTGCCCTACTTCTTCCAGTCTGCCACTTCTCCACCCCAGGTCTGTATCTGAAGAAGCAGGCAAGACCCCTGCCACCAAGGCTATTTTTATGGCAACTTGCATGCTGACAACCAGAGCTATATGCACCTATGTCTCCTCCTTTCTGTGGGATGAGCAGGGGTACAACCTGGGTTGAAAACTGCAGGCCTGCACATATGCCTGTCCATGCACATGCCAACACATCAGAGCACATAGCTGTGAACACAGGGCAGCCAGACAAGGGCTGCTGGGGGACAGGGAACAGGCACTTGTTTGCAGTATGCTGGGATACCCAGTGCCAAGCAGGAGTAGGAGCAGCAACCATTCTCTTCCTGGCATAGGGGCCAAGACCTGCAACATCCCTGGAAGATTCCTGTGAAACCCTGAGGTGATATGCCACCCCGGTTGAGAATCACTGCTCTAATATTTGTTTTGCAATTGACAGGACTAAGTTAGCTTCACCCTGCTAGTAGCAAAGCACTGAAAGGTACAAATATGGGCCAAAGCATTAACCAATCACAAATGTTGTAAATGGAAATTAAAGAGACAGTATATAAACTTAGCTATTGGACAAAATAACCTAAATGTTTTTGACGAATCAACTTATCTAACTATAGAGTCAGTAAAGTAATTTAATTATTTCAGGACAGCATGGGGAAAACTTCAAATCTAAGTGAAGTTAATGTGCATTAAAGCACCACAAAAATGTGCTATTTATCTAATGCACATTAAAATAAGCTAATGCGCATTAAGCATCACTTAAAAACTGTGGGAACTTTTACACATGTTCTGGAGGGGGTGGTGTGTGTGTGTGGGGGGGGGGGGGGGGGGGGAGGCAGCACTAATTAGAACAGCTCCGAGAGCAGCTCTAATTAAAGTGACATTGCGTCTCGTATATCAGCATCTCCACGCTTAAAAATGGCAGCGAGGGGCGCTTAAACTCAAACTCATTGGATGAGTTTCAGTTCAAGTGCCGTGGTCACTATTTTTAAATATGGGAATGCTGATACACGAGATGCAGGAGACTGCTGGAGCACTAATTGCCACACTTCAGCAGACTCAATTAATGGAGTCTGTCCCAGTGCACTGAAAGAGCCTCCATGCTCGTGTATAGGCATCCCATGGCTCTTCAGTTAACGCACATTAAGAGAGGCTAATACACATTTCCCTAGTAATTCCCAGTAGAGGTACTAGATTTCATGCTCTCTCTCAACAAGCAATGACAATATAATTTTACAATAAGACTATATATAAAATAGCATAGCATCTCACAGTACAACTCAAAGGACCCAAATCCTCACAGTTACGAGTAAGTGCAAAATGCTATCGTTCTGATTTAGAAACACTTTGAACAAATAGGGTGACAAGATAAGATACAAGACAATGAAAATGAGACTATAAAAAGTTATTTATCCTAAAAATACTGTCTTCAGCATGACAGTAGTTACAAACATGTGCTTTGTAGCTCCACGCTTAAAGCTAAGTTTACTTTTGCACTGAATGCAGAGAAAAGTACATCTTTTCCAAAATTACACAATCTTACTTGGGTAAAGAATTAATATTTTGAGAAATTAGAACACAATCGATTTAGGAGTTACAGATAATTTACAACATTGATCCTTAAAATAATTTGAATCTGGTATCAAATCTTTTGCCCCGTGATCTTAATAGCCGACATTCTACCAACTTCCTCTGGGTATTAAACTGAAAGAAATATTGTGCAAAGACCACGCTGAGTTTATTTTTAAAACATTAAAGGCAATATGATTGATACGCTATCAGTTACAAAAACAACAGCAAAAGAGGACTATTAGCCTCAGTGTTTTCTTCAAAAGTTACCCACTCCATCAGAAAGGGGAAAACAAGGATGTATATGTGCACACGTGTGTGAGCGCACCCTCCCCCCCACCCTTCCCCCACAAGCATCAAGTGAGCACAGCATGAGGTTGGAAGACTAAAGTTACTGGGTTGTTTGCATGCCAGAAAATGTACAGGACATTTTCTGTAGGAGGGAGAAACAGCTGCCAGCTACTTTGTACTGTTTTGCTCTGAAAAAGCAGCAGGAAACCAGCTTAACTAGACATTTTCAACCAGAGTGGCATAAAGGCAGCCAGAACAAACCAGGCTACAACTAAAAAAAAAAAGTTAACCCCCCCCGAAGATTTATTTGAATCTTTGTGTTATTAAAACTTTGTTCCAATGTCTTAGAACCACATAAGATCTATCATTTACTGGTCAGATCATAGACCCATCTTGCTCAGCATCCTGTCACACAGTGGCAGAGTGTGAATACCGAAAGGGAGAGCGAACAGGGTCTAAACCAGGGTTTTTCTCCTGTTCCTTTCCCACTTGCAGCCTCCAGCATTTAAGGTCCAGGAAATTGATTCAAAGCCATAACCCCTATATCCCATGTTCTTGCTCATGGACATAAAAAAAAAAAAAAAAAAGGAACTTTCCAGAAAAGCAGACAGTTTACTCCACAAAAGAATATTTTTCAATCCCAAAGGTAAGGCTATGCACTTACCTAGAGCACAAAATTACATCTATTTAAAAATCATTTAACTATACAGCACTGTAGTATTAGCTACCCTGAAACTAGTGTTCCCCTCATTTTCAAGGGGCAGCTCTGAAACAAATTGCAAAACTCAAAAATGTTAGGAGCTAGTCAGTTTTTTTGTTTGTTTTTGTTTTGTTTTGTTTTGTTTTTAATACCAGGAGATTGACATGACAGTACTGTGGACTAAATGATCACTGCTTACTACCCTGCCAGCACTGTGGCATTAGCAGCCCCAAAACCAACTAGATCCCCTCAATGTTAAGGCTTCTAATTGTTTCAGAGCTGCTATTAGGAAACCTTGAAAATGAGGAAAGCTAGTCAGTGGAGGGGTTGCTATAAGGAACACTGAAAAACAAGGGGAGAGAGCAGCTGTGAAACCTACTAGCTACCCTCATTCTCAAGGCTTCTAATAGCAGGCTTTTGACAGCTACTTTACCCTTGTCTCATTCTGCTGCAGTTAGAGAGATTACAATTATCTACAAAACAGACTAAGTAAACTGCAATGCACCTTCAAAGTTGTATTCTAGTTGACAATAGCGCTGAAAGATGGCCCTGAAGCATTTTTGAATTCAACTAACATGCAGAGAAAAGGAGTGTGTTAACAACATTCTGGGCTGGCAATTGTATTATGCAGTTAAGCAAACTGCACTTAGATGGTATACATATAAATGTAATATACTGTATAAGCATTACAAACCAAGGGAATTTATGGCAAAGGTTACACTTAAAAGAAATCCAAAGGTTAAAGCATGAAAATGCATAACCTAGCTGCCAAAACAATATTAACCAATCTTTCCAAGGACAATGGGAAAAGGGAAGGAAAAATCAAAACGTTTTAAGATGAGTCTAACTTATATAAAAGGGCTACATGCCACAGTCATAACTGACTCCAAGATGATAATACAGTCATAACTGACTCCAAGATGAACATGAGCCAGCAGTGTAACGAGGCCATCAACAAGGCCAATCGCACCTTGTCATGCATTAGCAGGTGCATGACTAACAGATCAAAGGAGGTGATGCTCCCCCTCTATGCAGCACTGGTCAGGCCGCAGTTGGAGTACTATGTCCCGTTTTGGGCACCACACTTCAAGAGGGACACGGAGAATCTGGAGAGGGTCCAGAGGAGGGCCACTCACATGATTAGTGGCCTTCAGGAAAGACCCTACAGGGGGAGGCTGAGAGAGCTGAATCACTTCAGCCTTCACAAGAGACAGCTGAGGGGAGATCTTGTGGCCGCCTATTAATTTATTAGGGGAGGTCAACGGAGAATAGGTGACATGCTGTTTACTAGGTTACCCCAGGGAGTGACTAGGAATAACGGGTGTAAACTACTTGAGAGTGGATTTAGGTCAGATATTAGGAAGAAAATTTTCATAGTAAGGGTGGCCAGGATCTGGAATGGGCTTCCAAGAGAGGTGTGGTGCTATCACCTAGCTTGGATATCTTCAAGAAGAGGCTAGATAGACCTGGCTGGGGTCATCTGACCTCAGTCCTCTTTCCTGCCAGGGGTAAGAGGTCGGACACGATGATCCATTGTGGTCCCTTCCGACTCTACGATCTATGAATCTATGCCTTTATTATATATGTATTGTGTATCAATGTAAAGAATTAAACATGGTGATGATTGTCATAGGACATTAATACTTCTGTCTTCAAAACAGGGTCCAAGTAGCACATACTTAAATTTTCATTAGACATACTAATGTTTTTTTCCCCACAGGATGCCAGCCTCATTCAGTGCACAGGATAGGTGGTACTCAGTATGTTCTGTATCTCTTCTTCCTCCTGTTTAATATGTGGCCCTGGAGCTTATTACATGCACACCACCCAATTCTGTGTGAAGAAAGACGCATTAATTTCCTGAGGCAAGAATTCTTGTGGGTGTATCTTTTATTGAACCAACTGCATGGTTGGGATAGACTTAGGCAAATTCTCAGGTATCACCGTAGCCCTCCTCAGGTCTCTAGGAGAGAAGACAACTCTTGCATATTTCCTGGACAACAACATCACTTTAATTTCTTGTGACAAACATCATCATAAACAGTTGCTATAAATGATTTATCTTTGCAATATTCAAATAATATCAAACCTTCAATACCTTCTTCAGCAAAATACTAACTTGCCATTTCTTACATTCCCTAACTTTAATTTATCCTTTGTTTCAACATTTATTCTAAAGTTTTACGTTCTAGTTCAAAGTAAAAAGCCTTACTAGCCCTGATTGCTGCCCCCCCCCACAGCTATTAAATATAGTATATGTAGAATATACTCTTTTCAATATAGCTACTAAATTTGCTGTCCTCTATACATATGATACTACCCAGCAGAGTAGGTACACAGCAGGAGCAAGGCTGAAGCAGCAACCCACAGTTGCCATCGCAAATGCAAACAACTGCACAGCTGCTGGCAGCAGCTGCTTTTATTTCCCCACAAGCTCCAAGTCAGCGCCAAGGTGGTTGCCCCAATCACCCCTCCTTATCCCATTTATGCCACCCTTAAATTGATAAGATTTTTCTTCTAAATGCCTGCTAGCAAACTAGCAATTTAATGTATTGTATCTTTTCAGATTCTAGGATGAAATTGCTGCGTGACTTGAGCACATCAAGTCATTTGAGTTTTGCTTCCCTTTTTGGTTAAGGAACGCTAATTTTCATCACTGAACTTGACATTAACATTTTTCTCATTGATACCTGAAGCAAAACATTCATTTAGTTTTTGCATCAAGTATCCTAATGTCCAATGTATCCTTACTGCAGAGCAGCTCCGCTTTTAATTGACATATCTGAAGAACCTTTTGTTATTTACTGAAACAGCCTTTGTTAAGATTTAGCTCAGCTCAACTTTTGGCAATTCAAAACTGTCTCCCTACACTATACTTCTACAACCTAGATTTCTTTGCTCATGAGGCCTTTTCTAAACCCTCCCCCCACCCCCTTCCCAGCTGCCCCTGCGACAGCCATAGCCTGGCGGCAGCGACAACCACAAGCCTCCCAAGGAGTTCCTTTAAGTGCATTTAAGAAGCGGGTTCGGCATTCGCAAATAACTGAAACCACGAATGCCAAACCCGCGAATAGTGCGGGTTTCCTGTATTAGGTTTCCAGAAATATTTTAGTATTTATATTTTTGAAATATATTGTTCAAATACTGACAATGAACAATAAATGTAGAACAAGATTAAAATTACATTATTTATATGAGGGTTCCCAGTTTAAAGAAATTTTAAATTAGGATTTGAATCATCAAGTCAAACCATCCGTTTATTCTGCATTGAGAAAGAAAATATTATTAACCAAGATAACTTTGATTCTACTGCCTGAGACTCTTAAATAGAGGAGATATTATTAGAGGTGCACTGATACATCAGTCCATATCAGATCGGCACTGATAAAAGGAAAATTTACATAATCAGGAATTGGCTTTTTTTGGCTGGTGTAGCTGATATTGTCACCAATAAATGCGTGCACATGTGTAGCCGCAGCATGCACACGGCCAGGAATGCAGCCTAGCAGCATGAAGAACAATGTCTGGCTAGTAAGGCTGTCGGAGGGAAGGGGTGGGGGGGAGGGATGGGAGGGCAGATCTAGTCTTCCACGGTTGTTGGCTTTGAAATGGCATTTAAAGGTTTGCTTTTTGGGAATTGGCTTATATAGATATATTCATTAAAATGCTTCAAGATGGGCAGCAGGGGTTAATTGATTGCTAAGAGCCTGGGTCTGACGCACAACGTTTCTCCCAGCCTTGGAAGAAGATAGGCTGTCTAACACAACAAGGCTAATGGATACACACACAGCCTAAGAATTGGAGGGGGCATGCCATAACACAAGATCACAGCCTTCAAGGCAGACAGGTTGTCTAACACAACAAGGACACAGTCTAGAAAACAGCCTGGGAACTGTGAGCATATACCATACTGTTCCATAACATGAGACGAAGTGACACCAGCTACAAGGCCCCAAAGCAGCGGGGGGGCGGCGACTGAGTTCCGGTTTTGGGAAAACAGACCAAATTAGGAGAAGGCCCGGAAAGCTATGTGAATGTGAGACCACAGAGAGACAACCAACCAGAGACAGCCACGGATCAAGTGTCATCAGGAGCCATCAAGAGGGAAGGAGAATACAAAAGCAAAGACTTGAGAGTAATAAAGTGTCCCTCCCTTTGTCCCGTCCCTCCCAGTCCCTCCGCGCTCCTCCTCCCCAAGACGGGCATCTGTTCCCGTCCCCCAGGAAGGGTCCCCAAGGCCACCACGGGCGGAGGGCATACAACCAGTCCATCTCATGCACCCCAATGGAGGGGGGGTGTGGGCCTCAGCATCCCACCTCCAGATTGCTGACACCTACGAGAGAAAGCCTCAGAGTGGAGACTGCATCCTGACCAGATGTAATTTGACTCTGATGACAGCACTAGGATTTGGTAGCTATATAGACTTGTTTGATTGTTCGTATTTCTTTTCTTCTGTTATCACTGTGTATCTATAAATTTGTCTATTATCAAATGGAAAGGTTGTGGTTAGCCTGAGGGTGGGTCCTCATTCCTCCCCACCCCCCCCAGGAGCAAGGTCTCTGGGTCCTAAATCCAGAGCCAACAATGGTGAGGGAGGGAGTGGGGCAGGGGTTGCCCAGCTGGGGCGGATCATGGGATGGAGCCGTAGGCGGCTTGTCCAGAGGACATGGAGGGGCAGGGAGGGGAATGTCTCCCTGCCACTCTGTGCATCTTGGAAAGAGTTATGGGCCCCCCCAATTTGTGCATAGGGCAAGGATGGGCTGCCTGCTCTGGGCTTGGGGGCTGCGCTGCCTTCTTCCCAGTGGGGGCTGGCCTGGGACTGCACTTGGGTTGGGAGGCTGTGGCACAGAGGGGAGGCAACGGGGTGGCACCCCATAACCCCCTCTCCCAGTGCTGTTGCCACCCGCCCAGAGTGCAACCCCAGGCCCAGACCCTGGCCTCAAACCCCAGCAGTGAAAGTTTTCAAAACTAGGAAACATCCACTAAAGTTACAGTTGAATTTCAAAACTGTTTTCCTTACAAAAGTTACTGCACGATTGTTTAGCAATATTCTGTTCCAGCCTCTGCTGAGAAGACCATAACAAGATTGGCATTCAAGTAGAACCTTTAGTATCTTCTTTAGCTTCATCCATAACAGCAAGTCTGAAATGACTAGTTTAATTCAAGAATTTCTGGGTCACCTGACATTTTTAATGTTCTCTTAAGGAAGAAACAGAGTAATAGTAATATATGTGCACTATTTAGAAAATAAATCAATTACAAATAAAAATTGTTTTTGAACCTTTTAAAAATAAAACTGAAAAGTATGATAGCTTAATACTTCAACTTAATGTAATCTATCCATTTAAATAAAAATTCTCAGTACATACATTCTATTGGAGTTTTGAAGTCAAACCACTAAAGTGGTAGAAGTTACTGACTAAAGTACTTCGAACAAGCCTTTGCCAAAGTGATAAATCAGTAGTTTTCTACAGGTGAGTAGACATTTTCCTCATTCCAATTTAGCTGACTACTTTTGTTTTTCTCCACTGGACACTTTCCAATTTGTCCACATTTTTTTTTAAAGCTATTAGTAGGATAGGATGAATACAGTAGCATTATGGTCCAGGAAATAAAAGCAGCAAACAGTTTTGGCGATACATTGTACTGGACCAAATGCATAGTGCCTAAAACACTAGAGAGAATCAGGACAACACCATCCAGAAACACCACAATACTCACTATACCACCTGTGCAATTGGTCTGATAAGAGATGCAACCAAAAAATCCTTGCTTCTTGAAAAGCTTTGGTGTTTTTTTGTTTTTGCAACATTAGTACTTGTTGACTTTGTCCCAGGGACGTTAGAAGGGAACCCCGGGGCAAAACCAAGGGGGAAGTAACCGCTTACTTACCCCATGCAGAAGCTGGAGGGAGCAGGGACATGCGTGCGGGAAAACCGCCGGTGCGATTTGTAAGCTGCGCTCATATCCAGCTGGGGCCGGGCGACGTCAGCAAGAGACGCCACCCGGCAGGAATAAAAGGCAGCCCTGGAAGCGGAGCGGGGCCGGAACTGGGGAAAGCCCACAGGGAATCCCGAGAGCGGGACCCGTGCCTACGGGGCCCGTGTAACCAGCACGACGGGGAAAGTCGAGGCAACGGCAGCGGCGTCGGCAGCAGTGGCAAGAACAGCAGCAGCAGCAGCGGCGGCAGCGAGAGCCGCCTCAGTAAAGGAGCCAGTAGAGGAAGCCGCAGCTACAGCAGCGAGAGCTGCGCTCTAAAAAGGAGCCGATGGAGAGGGTGGAGACGACGTCGGCAGTACAAATAGAGAAGGAACTGGCTACGGTGCCGGTAAGAGAGTGGGTGGCGTAGCCGGTGAGGAAATCGGCTGTGGACCCGGCAAGAAAGCCGACAGACGGGCCGGCGGAGGAACCGGCAGCGGACCCGACGAGGGAGAGAACGCCGGATACGAGACTCCCAGAGAGCGGGAGCCACGGGCCCGGAGCGTAGGCACCAGGGGAAGTCGGTGGCCTTAAGCCACCCGACAGACTTGGAGCCAGGGCAGCCCGTCAGTCGGGGCTTAGGCACCCGGCTCAGGTCCTGGGCTAGGCATGGTAGAAGGGCTTGACTTTCTGTTTTGTTGTTCGCTTTCCTTTAGGCTCTCTTGTTTTGTGTTACGGTGGCCTCC
>NW_005842724.1:724757-729528 GCF_000455745.1 Alligator sinensis | reverse complement strand
TGGCTGGGGTGTAGGGAGGGTTGGAGCCCCGCGAGTGCCCGCCGAAGGCGTAACGACCCCGGGAGGCGGCACTAACGGAGACCCGCACCACTGAGGTTCCATCCAAAGTCGTGGCAGGCGAGGTTAGGGGGCCTCCCGACACCACCCGAGGTACCTCCCAGGGCCCTCTCGTAGGCTCGGGGCCAGCTAGAACGGGCACCCGAGCAAAGGCAGCTCGAGAGCGCCTGGTCAAGCAGAGGCAGGCACAGACTTATATTCAGCTTCTGGTCCACTATAGTCCCCAGGTCCTTTCCTGAAAATTACAACCTAGTCACTCCTCAGTTTAAAATTTGTTCATGAAAGTTAAAAAGAGCACAACTTTATTTAAAAGCACTAAACAAAATACAGTGCAGAAGAGGAAATTTAGGTTGGAGACTAGGAGAAACTTTCTGACTATAAGGGGGTGGGGCCAAGCATCCCTAGAAAAGCTGTGTAATCTCTATCCCTGGAAATTTTCAAAAGTATGTTAGACAGATAACCATCTGTTTAGTCAAGAACATTTCCATCTTGAGCAAGGGGCTGAAGTGCATGACCTCATGAGGTCCTTTCCAGCCCTACTTTCCCAAGTTCCTTCCTCCACCTCAGTAATCTTCTACTGCACCCTGATGTCAACCATGTACTGTGTACTTTTTGTCTAAACCTCTTGGCCAAGACCCTGGTGCAGCAAGAAAGCTCTAAGTATTAGGAACCTTCCAAAAGTACCTCTCCTGAGAGAAAATTTGGCTGTATTCCAGAAGGAAAAAACAGAAGTTCACATTTCGTATCCTTTGAAAGCAATCTTACCTCTTAATTACTCTTTGGGCCCCAATTTCTTACTGGGTTTAAATTCTGTAATATGCACAGAGATGTCTCATTCAGCATAAATGTTCCAATGCACCCCCCTGATCTAGGGCTACCACTCCTAAGCCTTTTTTCTCCAGTTACACGCACATTAAAACAGGACTAAAAACTCCCCATCTCTAAGGGAAGACCATTAAAAATATAGTAATACCAATTATAACCCAGAGCCACTTTTCAAAAGTTAATTATCTAGTTTTGATCTTGAATCCCCCTCAGACCAAGTGGTACCAACTAAGTACCATCAGAGCAGACTAGCAGACTCTTGGTAACTCCCTACACCTTTCAGTCTTAAACTATGAATTAGACATAATGCTCTAAACTCATTCACTATTAACTTTAAAAAAAAAAACCTGTTTGCATGGTCCTTTCTAGTCTTTCACTATCACTTGATAAACATTTCTTTATGTGGTTTCCACCTTTTTATCAATTTATGGAGAAAAATGTTTCTGTGTCTCATATAAATCCGGGTCACAAAATGCTTGGATGAAGGAATTGAGGTAGATGTTACTGACTTAGATTTTAAAAAGGCCTTTGACACCGTGTTATACCCAATTCTTATAAATAAACAGTTGCAATGTAGATTATTACACAGTCCGATGGGTGGAAAATTGTCTTATGGGAAGCACCTAGGGAGTGGTGGTGGATGGGCTGTTTTCTATCTGGAGAAATGTCGGCAGTGAAGTCCCCCCTAAGGCTCTGTCCAGGGACTGGTGCTGTTCAATATCTTCATTAGTGACTTGGATGAGGGAATAGAAAGCACTCTGTCCACGTCTGCAGATGACACCAAACTATGGGGTGACGTAAACAAACTAGAGGGCAGGGAGCTAATCCAGGTGGATTTGGACAGGCTGGGAAAGTGGGCGGAACAGAATAGGATGGAGTTTAACAAAGATAAGTGCCATGTGTTGCACCTGGGGAGGAAGAATCATCAACACACCTATAGCCTGGGAGGTACCATTCTAAGTAGCATAACTGCAGAAAGGGATCTCAGAGTCAGAGTTGACTCCAAAATGAACACGAGTCACCAACGTGATAAAGTAATAAGTAAAGCTAACTGCACTTTCTTGCATAAGTAGGTGTATCACAACCAGGCCTAGGGAAGTGATATTTCCCTTCTATGTGGCACTGGTCAGGCCGCAGCTAGAGTACTACATCCAGTTTTGAGCACCGCGCTTCCAGAGGGATGTGGATGGCCTGGAGGAGGGTCAGAGGAGGACCACCTGTCTGGTCCTACGAGGACCGATTGAGGGACCTGAATCTCTTCAGCCTCCGCAAGAGAAGGCTGAGAAGTGAACTTGTGGCCATCTACAAACTCATAAGGGGAGGACAGCAGGAAATAGGGCAGGGACGGGCAAATATTTCAGGGGGAGGGCCGCTTACTGAGTTTTGGCAAGCCATCGAGGGCCACATGACAGGCAGCCAGGGGCAAATAACTATTATTTTCTAAAATATGTAAGGGGCCCCACGGACCGGATAGAAGGGCCTGGCAGGCCGCATCTGGCCCATGGGTTGCATTTTGCCCACCCCTGAAATAGGGGGATACAATGTTTACCAGGGCGCCCATCAGAGTAACTAGAAACAATGGCCACAAACTGAAGGAGAGCAAATTTAGATTGGACATCAGGAAAAAATTATTTACAGCGAGGGTTCCCAAAATACAGAATATGCTTCCATGGGAGGTGCTGCTGTCCCCTGCCTTGGAGGTATTTAAGAGGAGACTGGACAAACACCTGGCTGAGGTCATCTGACCCCAATGCTCTTTCCTGCCCAGGACAGGGGGTTCCTACCCAGAGGAGGGGGTCAGACTCGATGATCTAATAGGTCCCTTCCGACCTTAAAATCTATGAAATCTACATCATCTTCTCTTCTCTTTTTGGTGTCCTACCTTCCCATGTTCATTTATACCTTTCCCCCTTTCTCTTCTGCCACTGATACTCAGATAGAATTCTCTTCCAGATACCAACCCTTGCCAAGCATTTATTGCAATCCACACATCAACTGTTGCAAGCTGTCTTTCTATCTCCTCTCATTACTCATAGTCTTTTTTTTCTAATGTTCCTCCTACTACAGATGTAATGATCTTCGATAGACTGATAGACCAAGACTGTATAATCATTACATTTCTAATGGGAGACCCACCATTCTTCCAGTAAAAGTGTTAAGCATAGAAGTGTGCACCAAATTTATCCCAAGGGAAACCAAACTTCCAAGAGGCTATCAGAATTTGCACCTGGAAAATTTCCCTTACAAGAGTTTCTCTTGCATGAGGAAATGCTCATATGCTCTCCTCTCAGTCTGGTCCTGACTCTTCCCCAAACTAAGGGCTATCCAGTATGGAGAAGGGGCTGTGGGCTTTGCTCCAATGTTCCCCTCCCACTGCTGGACTGGTCCAGGAGGGGAGCAGCAGTAGACACTCTCCCCCCTGTCTTTTCCCCAAACTGGGCAGTCCCCAGTCTGGGGAAGAGGTTATAGGGGTGGAGGTGGGGGAGAAGAGTTACCAATTCCCTCTGGCTTCCCCTCACTGCCCCACCACCCAGCTGAACAGTGAGGATGGAAATTGGGATTGGGAACCCAGGACATCTTTCCCAGGCCCTGGGCTTTAAATGCTGCCCTACCACCCAGCTGGGCAATGAAGCAGGGATTTCAAAGCCCAGGGACCAGGAATTGGGCTCAGGGACACTGTCTCTCTTCCTGCCCCCGCCACCAAGTTGGCCACCAGGAGTCAAGTGCTGGAGGAGCAGCTCTTCCTTGCTCCCCACACATTCTTCAGACAAGTCTCCAGAGGGGTTTGTGGTGCTTCTCACCAAGCTCATTTCCCAAGTACCAGCAGCAAAGCAGAGGAGCAGACCTACAAATAGTGGAAGAACTCTTCTATAAACAGCAAGAGAGAAAAAAAAAGCATGGCATTATGAAATAGGTAAAATCAATTATAAAAACCTCTATCTTTTGTAAAAGCAAAAGATAAACATGTTCTGGTAATAATCCTAGGGATTTACAAAAATTAAATTACTGGCCACTGTTAATGTTAAATTCATTTATGACAGCCTAAAACACAAGTCAAAGGTAGAAAAAATAATCTGGAATGATGTATCCAAGTCTGAAAACAAAGGGGTTACATTATGCAATAAACTGACTGATGTATCCCAAATGCTACTCGGGGGGAAAAAGGAGGATAACCATCACTAGGACAGAACATATTTCAGTCTGTCCGATCATCTGTTCACTGGTCTTTCTGCCCAACAATGTAAGTTAGAGCCAGCTACAAAACTGATTGATTTGTGAGATAAACTAATCTGAAGTAAAAAAAGCAAACAACTTTCTTCACCCAAGCCAAACAGACAAATATTTTAGTTGGCATTTAATTGTTGGATTCAAGTTAGTAGTGTCTAACATTTTAAATCATTATCCTTTTAATAACCCTGAGTTGTCTCATGTAGAAAACAAGCTTTTTTGCTAATCAAACATTTGCAAAAACCTCAACCTTCTTTTTCAGTGATCACAAATACTACTACTGATTAAATACCACTACCAGTATCTAAACCCCAGCTCGAATCCAATGTGAGAGTTTCCGTTAAGTTGGCTCAACAGAATCTGGAAAAACGAATTATACAACTTCTCTGTTAAAATGCAAACAATGGCAAAATTAAACACAAGCAAATACAATGAACTGTCCTCTAAGCTCATCCTTTATTATAGATGTTAAATCTCTTGGCCTTTAAAAAAATCTAAGTGAAACTTCTGTTTTTTCTATTAAATAAAGCCTAATTTTCACTGTGCTAATTTACCAAACTAACAGTTACTGTATATGAAAAGCTTCATAATTATTTTAATCTTGGAGTATTGTGGGAAAATATAGTATTGAAACATTGACTTTAGTCAAAGTTCCTTCATA